>NW_028240158.1:600000-801146 GCF_028749965.1 Puma concolor | reverse complement strand
CGAGGGGCAGAGCAATGAACTTACAGCTACCAATCACTTCCCTGTGGCAGGCACATTACCTCATAAAGCATCTCAATTGACCCTGTGTACAGAGGGAGGAATTGAGGCTGAAGGAGATGTTATAATTGCTCAAGGTCACAGAACTAAGAAAGTTATGGAAATGGCCTTTACCCCAAGCACTCGGACTCCTTAGTGCATAACATGCTGTCTCAAGTATGCAAAACTCAGCTTCAGTAACCCTTTTTCCATCTTTTTAATTAAATTTTTTTTCAAAAAGCGTTGATTGTTGTCTTTTCATTTTTATTTGTTTCCTTATGTCTTTTAATTTCTTCTCTAATTGTCTGGTTGACTCATTCGTTCTTTAGTAGGATGTTTTTTAACCTGCATGCTTTTAGAGGTTGAGCAGACTTTCTCCTGTACTTTATGTCAAGCTCCAAACATTGTGATCTCAAAGTGTGCATGGTGTCATCTCAGTGCTGTTATATTTATTGAAGGCTTTTTGCGACCCAGTATGTGGTCTCTCTTGGAGAATGTTCCACGTGCACTCCAGAAGAAAGTATGCTCTGCTGCTCTGGGATGTAGAGTCCTAAATTATCTGTCACGTCCTTCTGGTCCAATGTATCATTCAGGACCATTGTTTCTTTCCTGATTCTGTCTAGATTTTCTGTCCATTGTTGTAAGTTGAGTATTAAAGCCCCCTGCAATTGCCACATTCTTATCAATAAGATTGTTTATGTTTGTGATTAAATGTTTTAAATATTTGTGTGCTTCGGAATTCACTGCATAGTCATTATAATTGTTAGCTCTTCCTGATGGACAGACACTGTAATTATTTAATAATGCCCGTAAACATCTCTTGCTGCCAACTTTAATTTAAGGTCAAGTGTGTCTGATAGAAGTATGGCTACTACAGCTTCCTTTTGACTCCCAGTAGCATGAAAGGTAGTTCTCCATCCCCCCACTTTCAAGAGTAAGGTGTCCTCAGGTCTGAAATGAGTCTCCTGTACGACAGCAAACAGATGGGTCTTGTTTTGTATTATCCATTCTGATACCCTGTGTCTTTTGGTTGGAGCATTTATTCCACTTCCAAGCACTGTTATTATGGAAAGCGATGGTTCCGAGGCATTGTGATGTCTGTAGTTTTCATGCTTGTACTGGTGTCTGTGGTACTTTGTGATACTTGCGACATTTCCCTCAAGGAATCCCTCTTAGGATCTCTTGTAGGGATGGTTTAGCGGTGGTGAATTCCTTCAGTTTTGGTTTGTTTGGGAAGACCTTTACCTCTCCTTCGATTCTGAATGGCAGGTTGGGTGGATAAAGGATTCTTGGTTGTATATTTTTCCTGTTCATCACATTGAAGATTACCCTAGTCCTTTATGGCTTGTCTGATTTCAGTAGATGGGTCTGCTCCTATCCCAATACTTCTCTACCTGTGTATGTGAAGGTCCATTCATCCCTAGCTGCTTTCAGAATTCCCTCTTCATGCTTGTATTTTGCCAGTTTCCCCATGCTATGTTGTGCAGAAGATGAACTCAGGTTACATCTGAAGGGAGTTCTGTGTGCCCGTTGGGTTTCAATGCCGGTGTCCTCCCCCAGCTTGTGGAAGTTCTCAGCTATGATTTGTTCAAGGTCATCTTCACACCCCTTTTCTGTCTCTTCTGGAAATCCTGTGATATGGATATTGTTCCATTTGATTTCATCACTTAGTTCTCTAATTCTCCCCTCTCGATCCTCAATTTTTTCTCTATCTTTTTCTCACCTCCTTTTCCCCATAATTTTAACTTCTGATTCATTTAGTCTCCCCTCTGTCTCTTCAATCCGCGCTGTGGCTGCCTCCATTTTAATTTGCACTTCATTTATAGCATTCGAATTCATCACGACTACTTTTTATTTCCTTGATCTCCGCAATAATTGATTCCATGCTGTCTTCTATGGCTTTGCCAATCCCAACGATTAATCTTTGGACTGTTATGCTAAATTCTGATATGTAGCTTATATCTGTTTTGATCAAGTCGTTAGCTGTCCACTTCTTCCCGGAATTTCTTTTGAGGGGAATTCTTCTGTGTCATTATTTTGGCTAGTTTTCTCTCTCTTAGGAGGTTTACAAGCTTGTTATTTGCTTTGCACCTGCAAGAATTGCTATACGACAGGGGGCTCACGCCCTCTGCAGGTTCTAGCCCTGCAGGTAGTGTTTCTTGGAGAGTGTTACTTGCTCTCTGTTGTTGTGACATTGGCTCTTTGAGTTCTCTACTCGTAATGATGTGTTTGACCCTCCACAAGTTGTCGTTTTATTTGTTCCTTGAAGTAGCCCTGGAAAGGAAAACAAACAAACCAACAAACAGGAAACAGAGACATGTAAGGCAACGTGCAAATAAAAGAAATAAATGGACACACACACGCTCACACACTCACAGAAAAACAGTCTGAAATCAAAAACCAAAACAAAACAAACAAACAGACCAGAAACACCAGCTACAAGTAAAGAACAAGATAGAGGCGTTGCTGTTGGAAGAACACATATAAAGAGAGAAATGACAGGAGTGGGGAAAAGGAAAAACATATATATATTGACCAGGCTTGGAGGCGAAGTGGCTTAATGCAGACAGAGAGAAAGGAAAATAAGGAAGGAGGTGGGGGAACAAAAGGAAGATAAGTTTAGCCAGACAGAGAAACTAGATGGCTTGATTATCCCAGAGAGAGAGAAAGGCAAGTATACAAGTATAGGTAGGAAATGTATCAAGGGAATGTATTATAAATGTCTGCTTAAACGAACCAACAAGCAGAGTTATCAACCTAAAGGAGGGAAGAGATAGGAAGGGAGAATACGTCTAAGAACAAGAATTGTCCCGGAATTACTCCAGTCTAGGCAGCATCACCGGCCCGGAAGACGGAGCTGCCTGGTTCCACAGCGCCTATCCTGCTACATCAGACAAGCAGGTACCCAGCACAGAGGGGCGTGGTTTGGGGTAGGCTGGTCCCACCTCCACTCTGGACCCTGGGACTGATCCCTGAGGCCCCGCCTTGGTGGTGGTGGCAGGGGGGAAATGGTGATGCCCAGCCTCTTCTGCATGACCTGGTGTACTCCGTTCCAGTTGTCCTCATTGTGCCGAGAGCACACGCAGGGTGGTCCTTCTTGCTCCGCTGACTCCTTTGGCACAGCGCTTGTCCAGGGTTCACAGACCCATTCCGTGTGCTCTGGCACTGGGGCAGTGCCTCTATGTGCTGCTCCAAATGTCTTCCTGGCTTTGTTTGTGCTGCTGTGCTTCAGGGAGCCCCGCCTTTTCCTGCTGTGGACTGCGCTGCTGACCTCACTGCTGAGCTTGGGCATGGTGGATGCAGGCAGGCATTGTTTTGTCCCACAGCGACGCCCCCAGGGAGGGGGCCACTTTCTCCTACTGCAGACTGCGCCCTAGACCCAGCCACTGACCCGGGGGGGGGGGGTGATGGATGCGGGCAGGCTTTGCTCTATTGCACAGCCCACCAGGGAGGGGCTACTGTCTCCTGTGGACTGTGCCCCTGCTCTACCCCTGAAACCAATGCTGGCTCCTCTCCTCCCCAGGTGCACATACAGGGAGCCTAGCCCCAGACCCAAGAAAGCCCCACAGTTAGAGATAAGATCCCTGTCAGTCCCAGTCCGAGGTTCTCCTCTTATCCACATACAGCCCTACACTTCCGCAGCCACTCTTTCTCTTACTTTTGTCTCTCCGCAGAAGGGGATCTCTTCCCTCCATTCCTTCTTGGCCCAATTTATGTACCCCAGTTCACAATCAGCCACCTGTCATCTCTCAAGGTGTCTCATTTCCTTCAGGGAGAATTCAGTCTGATTTCCTCGCAGACTTTTGGGGTTCAAAATGCTTTGGCTTCAGCACTTTGTTTGAGAGACATGGGATGTACAGATCCTCCGACTTCTCCCCCATGGTGACCCCTCTGCCCCAGAAGGATTTATTTATAAATTGATGGACATCGAATTCTAGATCTTATTTTCTTATTCATGTTATTAGGATTAATCTCAGTACATACTTTCAGTTTTAAGAAAAATTCCCTGTGATTTGAATCCTTTCAAAATGAATTGAAGAGGCAATCCGAATAAATATCACATTCCCTTACTGGGACTTCTCTCTCTCCATCTCTCTCTATCCCTCTCTCTCTCTCTCTCTTTCTCTCTCTCTCTGTCTCTCTGTCTCTCTCTCTCTCTCTCTCCCTCTCTCTGTCTCTCCCTCTCTCTGTCTCTCTTTCTCTCTCTCTCTCTCTCTCTCTCTCTCTCTCTCTCTCTCTTTCTGACACACACACACACACACACACACACACACACACACACACACACACACACACACTTCCCTCAGACTGTCAGGACTCTCTCTAGGGTGCCCGCCCACTCCACAGCCAGTACATAAACTTCACCAGTACTCAGGACTAGACATCCTCACTAAGGTCTTCCCAGAACAAAATGGAAGAAACAGCCTCTGTCAGTCCCCCTCTCCTGCCTGTTCACTTTCCTCCCTCCTGCCAGGTCTCCCTGACCCCCACCCCACCTTGCTGTCACAGCCCATTCTATACGTACCTGAGAAACCTAGCTAGTGTTTGATTCTGCAGCAAAATGCAACAAAGTTCCAAAAGGTCTCAGCCCTCCCAGGCCGATGAGTCAGCAGGAAAACACAGGCCAAGAATCACACTAGGAGAATTCTCATTCCAGCTGTACCACTTCCTAGCTGAAGATGCACAGTGAAGCTGTCATCCAACAACAGTCTAGCTCCACATCTGTAGGCCTCTAGCCCACCTGCATTGCTACCAGGCTCGGGGACACATCCAACGATTTTGTTTCTTGAGCCCCGTCTGGACTGTGTTTGCTTTGTTTCAAATGTCTGCCTCTAGGGTAAACTAGATTTTGAAACACAAATATGCACAATTCCCCAAGGTAAAAGACACGTCCAAGAGTCTGTTCACTGCAGTCATCCATACCCTCAAAGCACTGATTTCTACCGTGTACATAATTAGAGAGAAGAAGCAGACAGACACCTGCCCAATGACAATGAAAAAGCAACAGAGGGTGATGGAGAGCCGCACGTGATGTAGTAGCTGGAAGCCCAGAAGTCAAGAATTACCCACAACCACCACGGAGGCAGGGGTATCCCTCGAGAACAGAGCCTGGCACACAGAGTCCCTCAGTCAGATTTCGGTGAGTGGTGAATAAAGCCACAGGTGGACCAATAAACGGACAAGTAAGCGAGCAAAGGCTGACAAGGGAAAATCCACCTGTTCTATGGTGGTGTAGAGAAAGTAGGTGCTTTTAGCAATGCCAGTGAGAGGGTAAACATTACGGAACAGGCGAATTAGTGAATTCTGTGGGTGGAATGTTTTCCCCTGATTACAATGGGCAGCTTATCCATCCTCCAGCTCTGAAGCATATGGTCAGTGGACACCACATGCTTGGGACAAGTTCTGGAGGAAAGGAGTGGAAGTAACAACTCTCCACCTTTGCTAGAATGCCAACGTCCATTTACAGACCCTCCATCTGCCCCCTGGCCCTTTCTTCCTCCCACCCACCCCGATTACTCCCACATATTACGTCCTTACTGCAATCTTGCAATCCTTGGTTTTGAACCATCGTTCTAATCTGTTTTGTTCTTGTTTGTGAGGTCTGTCATTTATCTACGTAAAAACCTGGGAATTACTTTCTGAACAAAGGTGAGAGCTCCTGGATGGCTCAGTCAGTTAGGCATGTGACTGTATTGCTTTCGACTCAGGTCATGATCTCATGGTTTGCGAGCTCCAGTTCTGCATCAGGCTTTGTGTGGACAGCGTAGAACCTGCTTGGCATTCTCTCTCTCCCTCTCTCTAAGCTTTCCTGGCTGTCTCTCACTGTCTTATGTTTGTGTGCTGCTTTGTAAACTGGTCTACAAGGAATTTGGGACTAGTGGTTTCATGAGTAACCTTCTCTTTCACGTGCTATGACAGCCCTAACGTTCCCCTTACTCTGATGAGTTTAGATGTAAGGCAGAGTGTCCGAAGATCCTCAACCAAACTACATGGTGTAATCGTATGAGCATAGGTATTCACACTTCTGTCCATTCCCTCATAAACTCAGTCATTTCGCAAATAGCGAACACTTACGCGGTGCACTCTGAGGAATATAACAGTAAGCAAAATAGCCTTCGTAAATTATTTTTTTTCCGCCTTGTGATTTCATGGGCCTATAGTATCCAGTCCTATATGATTCGGGGCATGATTAGGATTAACGTATTTCACTTCTTCCAAAGATGTTTCTAAAGATTGGCAGAGGCAGTGGGTTGTGACCGATGCTGGTTCAAATCCTAGCTCTGCCACATAGATGTGATATTTGGCAAGTTATTTAAACTTTCTAAGCATTAACCTAGTTGCCTGTAAAGTGGGAATAATAATAACTTTCCCACAGGCCTGTTATGTTTGCTTGAGAGGGAAACATGTGTGAATTGCAGAGAACTGTACTGGTGTATGGTGGGAATTAAAGTGAAATTAGTTTGTTCCCTCTGTTTTCCTATGGCTTTCTGATCATCTCCTTATGGGTTTGTCCCGAGGGCCTTGTGCCTCTCTGTGCCTCTCTGTGCCCTTGAGTATCTTCTTGCAATCCCCAGCATCAGGGAATTGGGCCTCATTCTACCAAGGAAGCCTGACTCTGACATGGTGCCTTCCATAGTTCACCTGTTCTGTACATTCAACACAGCCAACGTGAAGGTTTTAAGTAAGCAAGCAGCGACTTTGTCAAAACCGTAATTACATCACTGATAGAGGCGAGTGTTTACTGACTCACAGTGAAGGGGGTTCCATGCATTATTCTAAGTGTTTTACCGTTGTTACCCCCACTGAATTCATTTCAGAGCTCTATGGTGAAGGTGCTAGGTTGTGCCTGATTTTACAGCTGAGAAAACTGAGTAGCAAAGCGAAAAACTAAGTTGTCCAAAGGTCTGCTGCTAGAAATAGAGCAAAATAAGATTTGAGATCCCAGGCAGCCTGGCTCCAGGGTCCACCCTCTTACTCACTGAACTATATTGCTTCTTGGTAAGCAAGAATTTACTGTAGGATAGGGAATTTAAGTGGTGTTGGGTTGCAAATAAGATCGTAAGAGATGGCAAAGGTTCCACCCAATTCATCTGATGACAAAAGGGTAAGAGTTAATCAAAAGTTGATGATGCAGGTGTTTGTAAAAAGAGAGAATGTGAGAGAGACACCCCGTATAGACTGCTGCTGTTACACATCAAATTGAAGTGAGACAGCTAGTTCTTCTGTAACAATTGGGAACTGAAACTCCATAAACACATTGCATTCATTCAGTATGGACAGAGCCCTTTGCCCATGGCTGGCACTGTAGTAACGACACACGGATGGCTAAGGTGAGTCCTGCCCATGAGGAACACATGGCCTAGGAGGGGAGCAAGGGCTACGCAAGGAGGTTCATGACAACACAACTAGTGGGAAGAAGAACTGTGGATACACAAAGGGGAAGTAAGCAACCCCAAGACATTTTCCATAAAGAAAGACATAAGAAAGGAACGAAACCTCTTAGAGTTCTGGAAGCATCCTTCTTGTAGGCTCTCATGAGTGTATTTTCACTAAGTCTGTAACAATTGGGAGCTGATCCCTGCTGAGCCAAGCTCCTCCAGGACAGAACCTTCCTCTGCTCAGTTGGCTTCAAGTGAACCTGGGTATTCAGCCCTTCTCCAGTGTCCCTCTCCCACCATCCCACTTCTGGCCCTCTTGATTCCTAGATTCCTAGGAAAATCAGCCTATAAGGTCAAATCCTTGTTTGTTGTTAGTTCCTTCCAGAGACAGGGTCTCCACGATGCTATCGATTCTTTCAGTGGAATCCTGCCCATGGGCTGCAAAAGGAACTCCATGATACGAGTTCATTGCCTCCTCAAATGATGGGTGTTATGAGAAGTTAAGTCCTGTGAGCTTGGGTTAGAAATAGTCCACATCATTCCCAATCTCAAGGCTTGTTTTGGACAAAGGATGAAGATAAAAAGCAACGAATACATAAAAGACTTTTGTAAGAAGCTCAGCTTAAATACGGCAGAAGAAAAGATAGGGGGAAAGTGTCTTTTCGTTTCATGTTAACAGCCAAAGAGAAAAAGCTTCTTTAGATTTCAAGAAGAAAGGAATAATATCAGTACACAAAGCAAGATTTAAAGGTGAGCTTTATCATCGTGTCAGTAGAGCTTTGTAGTACAAACTCTACAGATTATGGTATTTCTCATAACTCCTTGCTGCCCTAGGGAAAAGTACTTCATTGCCTAACTTTTATCTGAGTTCATGGCTATTTTCCTTTCATTTTTAAAGCTTAGCTTATCTTAGTTCATCAAATACTTTTTTTTCTTTTTTTGATGACAGAAATCTCATTTACACTCCTGAACGTCCTATTACCCTTGACAGGTACCTAGCATTCTGCCTTGCACATCTACTTACTTATGTGGGGAAAATGAAAAACAAACAAACAAACAAACAAACAAACAAAACAAAACAAAACAAAACAAAACAAAACAAAAAAACAGGCATTTGTTTCTTCACCGTCCACAGACAGAATAAACTCTTAACAGAAATAATAAAATATTTGGGCACTGAACACGGGACTGCTCTTAAATGTTCATATATTCAAATTGAGGACATTTTTTTATTTGACACGTTTGGTCAAATGCCCAAGAGAACGATTCAAAAATAAAGAGAACTCTGGGAATCAATGGGTTAGGAAGGCCATGAAAAAATTGGAGACTACGATCCAGATCTTAAAAAAGTTCTGAATGTATACTCACAAAGACTTAACGACTTTGGATAACCAGGTTAAAAATAGTGCTTTGAAAGTCCATAGAGCTGTAGCATTCGAAGGCAGGGTTTCTTACAGTATGGTCGATACCTCTCCCTAATCAACGGAATCATGGAGGGCTTACTACATGTATGGATTCTGAATTCACACCTAATTCTACATTTTTAGGTAATGTGTCAGTTTTTGTTAAGATAACCCAAACTAGTAACAGCATTCCAATCTGCAAAGAACACACAAGCCCCACTCTCTTTAGCATAAAGTTTGGGTTGCTTTTGTAGGTGGATGAAACCAACAAAACACAGAAGTGTGCAGGGAGAAGTGGAGACTTGAAGTGTTTGAAATGCATACTGTCCCATTTCTCAGGGAGGGCACAGAGACGGCTTGATGGCACCCAAATCAGGTGTTTCTGTCTGAACCATTCCTGCTACCCAGGCCACAGTCAACCATAAAGATTATCCAGAGAAATGATCTGCATCTGCATCTGTATCTGCTGGAGATTCCCTGACTGACCAGATTCTCACTGCTGCTGGGTCTGGGAGTGTGGGGTGGGAGGTAGATAAACAGAGAGAATCAGACAAGTCCAAGTGGCCAAGAACTGGTTGGAGTCCACCTTAACTGTTACCGTGGCCATATCTGAAGTTTCCAGAGCTGATGATGCTACATTCGAGGCCACCATTGTTCCGTGAAGATACTGCAATTGGTATATGATGCTAAGAATTAAAACAAGGAAACGTGGTAAGGTTCTTGCCAACAGAAATACAACGCTAATACAGGAGCACCTTCCAAGGGTTCATCTGAGAGTATGCTGAATGGCCTGAGTATGTAATGTGATTTGATAAGGCAGAACTGGTTTCTCCATGGCCCACAAGGATTAAATTCTAGAATTCCTATGAGTTTGCTTGATGCATTGATAAGCCAAGGAAACCTAGGAGGGGATTTGGTGAAGCCACATGCCCTAGACATATGACAGCTAATTTTTGACTTAAGAAGAAAACGAATGACCTGCAAAAGACATCAACAATTGTACCTCACAGATGTGCTGTGAGCTTGAAATGCTCACACATGTGCTGCATCTTGAAGACGGTAAATGCTAAAAACATTGGTATTATTATATTAATGGCTGCTACCCTTTTTTCCAAAATTTTGTAGGAGGTCATAAAGAAATTGGCAGCTCTGCCATTCCATGCAGCCTGCTGCTGATGACATTGCTGCCTTAATGGAGCACAGCCTACAGCCTCCTTGTGAGTAAAACTCTCTTTGATTATGTCACTGGCGGCACCCTTTCTGTGACAGCTGAACACGTCCCTAACCGATACTACTTGCACTTACTCAATGCCATTCAAATACAATTTCATGTTTTGTTAGCACAGATAACATCAATAATGTCACTCTTATTGAAGGTGAAATTATTACCAACATCCCGCAGCAGATGACCTTGGGGAAAAGATGCTAGAAATGTTTCCTAAATGAAGAAGGGTCTTGGAGAATACCAGCGTTCTATCTCATAAGCACACCCTCGCAGAGTAAAGTGTGGGGCACAGTGTTCTCTCTGTTACAATATCACTTGAAGTTTAGGAGTGTTTTTCCTTATAAATGTTTGGAAGAGTCCATGGTAGAGAAGGGTTTCCTTAATCCCAGAGAGTAAAATGAAAGAAGGCTTTGGACCCACAAACTCCTCCAATCAGTACGTAGGTCGAGACAACCATAAGGCTGTAGACACAGGCTACCTTTCATGAGAAGGGAAGAATGACTTGGAGGTTGAAAGCCAGAACCCCGGAGGAGCTAGGGCCATGGAAAATCATTCCCAGGTCTTAAGACCCAATGAAAGGACTGCCTACCTGTACCAGCTGAACTTCAGAATTGCTATGGACCAGGGACTCATTCATGATTACCTCCTTCCTTTCTTTTGGAACAGCAATGTTTGTGTTTTGTTTGTTTGTTTGTTTGTTTGTTTGTTTGTTTGTTTGTTTGTTTTTCTGTGTGTGTGTGTGTGTGTGTGAGTGTTTTGTGTGTGTGATTTCTGGTTACCACATGCCCCTGTTGGTTGTATGCTGAATTCATAGGTCTTCATTCATAGGTCTTCAGATTGAAAGTGTAGTGGAGGATGAGTTCGCCCCAGGAGACTCATTCACACCGGGACCTAATTTAGATAACAATATCCTGGACTTTGAGTTGATGTTACAAGGGTTGGGTCTTTAAGAGGGAGGATTCTTGAGGTAGGGTGAGGATATTTTTCATGCAGGAGGAGAGTGAATAATAGGAGGCCTGCAGACAGGCTGTGCTAGTCTAAAATATGTTCATAAATTCTCTTTTAAACCCTTCAAAAGGGGGACCTCCATTCCCTTTTCCTTAAGCATAGGCCAGACGTACTGAATGATTTTGAAAACTAGAAGAAAGTGGAAGTGATAGTGAGTTAAAAACACTCTAAAGAGCAGATATTGTAGTTCCAATGGGGTTGTGATTAGGGGAAAATCGACGGAAGGGGCCACTGGCCATTAGACGCTAGGAATCTATGAGTGGAAGAGATGAACATAAGCGAAGAGAAACAAAAATTATATAAAATCAGGGAGGGGGAAAAACAGAAGAGACTCATACGTATGGAGAAGAAACTGAGGGTCACTGGAGGGGTTGTGGGAGGGGGGATGGGCTAAATGGGTAAGGGGCACTGAGGAATCTACTCCTGAAATCATTGTTGCACTACATGCTAACTAAGTAGGAGGTAAACTTTAAAAAAATAAAAAAATAAATCAATTACAAAAAGAAGCTAGAATTCTACACTATCAAAATTATCAATTAAATTTGAGAGTGGACTCAAGATATCTTCAGACGTGCAAAGACACAGAACATTCGATTCCACTCATTCTTCATTAGGAAGTTATCTGAAGGTGTACTCCAGCAAAATAAGGAGAGAAAAAATAAAGAAAAATTATACTTAATAATAGGCAACATTAACAGAGTGTTTATTTTTGTTCCAGACACTGTTATGGGTTATTTTCACATATTATTACATATGAACCACACAACAAACTTATACAGTATATACAGTTACCATTCTTATCTTCGAGAGGAGGAAACAGGGTTATAAGGAAGGCAAATACCTCATCCAACATCCAACTTACACAGTTGGTAAGTGGAACCAGTAAAGTCTAACCCCAGGCCGTCTGGCTCAAGAGTCCAGGCTTTTAAATGTTCCCTAACTTCCCAGATAGCCATATTACCATGAAACCATGGAAACAAACTGGGAGCGTAGCAGAGGAAAATCACAGGAAGGAAGCTATGAAGCAGACCTACTGAGACACCACCTAAATGAGGCAGGAAAAGAGAAGGTTCCAGTGAGAGACCGCTAAGAGGTTAGCAGGAAGATGTCATAAGTGGCATGATTTGAGAACACTGAAAGAGTGCAATAAAACAAAGAAGTGCAATTAGAAAATTAAGGAGAACCAGAAAATATCCATAAGACGGCCTTAGTCTGAATGAGCCAAGTGAAACATAGCATGGTTTAAAGCACCTAGGAATACAAAGAGAAAGGATCCATTTCACCTTGATGCTAGAGATGTCCTCGTTCAGCAGGTGCAAAGACTCCAGCAAAAGAGTAGTAATTCTAATGTTTGCATATTATTTAATAATCACAATAATTTAAACCATTTATTAGTTTTCAAGTTTTAGAATCAACCTTGAACCCTCTAAAGAGACTTGATTGCAGAGCATAACAGCAGTGAAAACAACAATGACAAACAGAAGCCCAAAGCTGATGGGAGACGGAGAAACAGTGCAGCAAGTTTAAGGAAGACCTTTATCGTACAATGTAAGGAATGAAAAATGATAGTACAGGTAAGGGAACTAGGTCTCTATTTTAAAATTACATCTCATGGGGTACCTGAGTGGCTCGGTGAGTTCACAATCCACTCTTGATTTTGGCTCAGATGATGATCTGACAGTTCATGAGACTAAGATGAGCATTAGGTTCTGCACTGACATCTCAGAATTCTCTCTCTCTGCCCCTATCCTGCTTGAGCATACTCTCTCTCTCCCTCTCTCTCTCAAATAACATACATTCATACATACATATGTACATACATACATACATATAAACATAGAATTATATCGTGTGATGGTCAATTTCATGTTTTAAATGGGCTAAGCCACAGGGTACGCAGATATATGGCTAAACAGTATTTCTAGTGAGTCAGTGAGGACATTTCTTAGTACACTTAACATCTGTATATCAGTAGACTAAGCAAAACATATTGCCTTGCCAAACACTGGGTGGCCTCAACTAATCGATTGAAGACCTGAATAGAACAAAAGGCGGAGTAAGAGAGAATCCACTGTGTCTATCTGACTGTCTTCAAGCTGCGATATTGGTCTCCTGACTTCAGGCTCAGACTTGGAATGGAACATACATCATCAGCTCTGCTGATTCTTAGGCTTTGGGAGTCTGCCTGGAACTGAACTACTCGATCTCCTGGGTCTGCCCTTCTCAGCCTCCGGAATCCTGTGAACCAATTCCCATTGATACTGAGCCTCTGGAGAACCCTAACTAGTACCTATATGTAACTTCATCCGTTATGTGTTTTTGCCCTCAGATCCAGTTCCTGCACTTCTCCTATAGACTGTGTTTCCTGGTTCCTTGCCAACTGGCTTCCAGAGGGGTTTGACCAATGGGTGTTTGATGGGAGAAAGGGAGGAAGGGATAAGCCCAGAGGTTTTCCTCTCTCCCGCTCCACTTCCTACCAGTGATTTTATCTCCTCCAAATTCTAGCTTCTTTCCAAGAGCCTCTTCTCCCATGATCTCAGTTCCTGCTAGGTATGGTTCTGAATTTCTCTAGCTCTGCGGGTGGATACAGCTTTCTGATGATACTAATTCCTGATTGCTTCGCCATCCTTTGTTTGGCTTCTGGGATTTCCCATCACGTGTGTAACTGTTTAAAATACCTATAGTGACTCACCGGCTGGCTGGACCTGACTGAAACAGTATTCAGATAGAAGTTCGGGAATATATCGGAAGGTGAGGAGAGAGAAGACAGGTGGCTTAAGCGACCTATACGTCAATGTCACATAGGAAGTCAGTAGACGGTGCTTAAAACTGACAAATCAATAAGCAGCAGTATACTATACTACTTATCTTCATGAAAATTCCTAACAAAAGAATATAAACCTGGAACAGTTAAAAGTGTTGCCTCAAATAATGGAGACAGTAAAGAGACCTGTGGTTGCCAGGGACTCAGGGGGGAAGGGAGAGATGAATAATCGATGAAGCACAGGGAATATTTACGGCAGTGAAACATCTTGTAAGACAGTGAAATGCTTTGGATCATGGCATTGTGCGTTTGTCAAAACTCACCGAACTGCACACCACAGTGAATGCTAAGGTACACTTCGGACTTTAGTTAGTAATAGTTTTCATATGGGCTCATCCGTTGTATCAAATGCACTACACTGACACAAGAAGTTTACAATAGGGAGAACTATGTTTTTGGGGGTAGGAGGGAGAACAGGGGAACTCTGCACTTTCCAGTCTTTTTCTGTTAACCAGCTTTTTAAAAGCTGTTTTAGAAAATAAACTCCCTCAATGAAAGGGAGGCAGAGAGACCGAAGAGGAGGGAAGGAAAGAGGGAGAAAGGGTGCTACTTAAAAGTCATGGAGGAAACTTAAGTGTGGATTACTAAGTGAAGGGATCCAATACGAAAAAGCCATTTGCTTTACGTTTCCAACTATGATAACGTTCTGGAAAAACAAAACAAAAGAAAACAAAACAAGGACAATGACGACAACAATAACAACAACAACAACAACAACAACAACAACAACAACAACAACAACAACAGCAAAACACCTTCGGAGACGGTAAAAAGACCAGTGGTATTAGGGTTTAGGGGGAGAGAGGAAGTGGTAATAGGCGGAGAACAGGGCACTTTAGGGTGGTGTAACTATTCTGTATGATACTGCAATAGTAGATACATACCTTTATACATTTCTCAAAAGTTATGAATCTATATAACACAAAATAAACCCTAACTGTTAGTAAATGATAATGTGTCTAATGATAAAGTGTCAGTCAAGAATGGCTCATCCACCACTTATAACTAATGTATCCACATTAGGGCAAGGTACTATAGAAACTCCTGGGGATGAGGAACCTGTATTTTGTGTGCAATTTGTCTCTAAATCTAAAATTGTCCTTAAAAAATGGTCTGTTGAAAAAAACCCTGATTGAAAAAAAAAAAAAAGAAAACAAAAGAAAGTGTTGCCTCTGGGGAAGAGGTGTTCATGGGGGAAACAAAGCTTTTGATTTTTTATTGCAAGCCCTGATGTGTAATTTAGATGTTGTGTTTTTTTTTTTATTTGCATACAATACTTGGATTGATATTTCTCAAATAAAAAAAATCTGTACACCTGCCAGAATAGATAACATGAAAAAGATAATATTAGCAAGTGTTGGCAAGGCTATCAAGTATTCAGAGCTCACAGGCATTACGCAGGCACTACTATAGAAAGAAGTTTGTGTAAATTGGTATAATCATTTTGGAAACACTTTGGAGGAACCTTACCAAAGCTGATAAGTTGGATGACATGTGACCCAGCAAATTCTCTCCTAGATAAATAAATACTATTGTAAAAAATGTTCACCAAAGGACGTGTCCTATAATGTTCACTGAAGCTTTATTCATAATTTCCCTAAGCCAGAACCTACCTAAATGTCCACCAAGAGTTGCAGAAATATTGTAAACTATTCATATAATGAAATTCTATACACCAATGAGCAGAAAGGATCTATACATACAATAACATGACTATCACTAACATAAGTTTGAGTGAAAGAAGCTAGGTGTAGGACACATAATTCCATTTCTATATAGTCCAAAAACAAGCAAAAGTTGTAGATTCTGTAAGAAGTCAGAATAATTGCCGTCCCAAAGGAGAGATAGACCGTGACTGAAAGAGGCACAGGTGGTCCCTTGGGGTCCTGGTACCTTTTTTAATGAGTGCTGATTCCTCAAGTATATTGAACTGAATTGCATCAAGCTGTGCTCAGAATGCTTTTAATAATAAATGTTCTTTTTTGCGTGCTAGTGGCTAGTCACTTAAGTGTCCAACTTTGGCTCAGGTCATGATCCCATGGTTTGTGAGTTCGAGCCCCACATCAGGTTCTGTGCTGACAGCTCAGAGCCTGCAGCCTGCTTGGATCCTGTGGCTCCCTATCTGGCCCTCCCCTGCTCACACGGTGTCTCTCTCTCAAAAATAAACAAACATGAAAAAAATAGTATATGTCCTTTTGAATGTATACTATACTTCAGTAACCTTATTTTAATCTGAGTGCAGACCCCTAAGTCGCACCCTTTTTTCTCTACTGCTCTTCTAAACATTTAAAGAATATGTACTTTAAATCATCCTAGAAGATATATATATACATACACATGCACACAAAGAAAGAAAGAAATTGGCGGGAGGAGCCGGGTGGTGGGTGAACCGCAGAGAAACTCTAGCTTTATTACACAAGCATGGAAGCAAATTCCTTTGGAGAGGGTGGGGGTGGAATGGCTTCTTCTGACGACTTCAGAGCAATGAGGGAACAAGAGAGATCATGGATCTGCCCCTACAGTCCTGGAGACCTCTCAATCTGGGGTTAGGAAGAAAGGGGACCTCCCTTGCGGTCCAGGGGTCGCCTCCCTCCGCAGACCCGGTGCTGGGAGGCAGTAGAGGGCACAGCTGCCACAGAGTCCCAGAAGGTGGCGCCGCATCCCTGGGGCGCGGGCCGGGACCGTCTGGTGCTTCTTCGCCGGTAAAGTGCACTAGGGGATGCGGGCCCGACTCTCACTGGTTCATCCCTCCAGGCACAACCCGTCCCGGGGCTGGGAGGTCGCGCGGCTGTGGCCCGCATCTCACGCCCAGGCACTGGGACGCGGCGGAGTCTCACCACGGGTTCCAGGTTCACTCCCAGGACTTGGCGCGCTTGGCGCCGCGCTTCTGCCACGCTGCTCTCGACCCACACGTCGCCGACTACGCGGATGCTTGGCAAGGTGGTCAGCGTTGGGGTGGCCGCCCTCCCACTCTCCTCCAGGGTGCGGCCCCCGGAGCTGGGCCCGGGGGCCGTGGGCTTGCGGGGGCTGCTGTCCTCGCGGGACGGCGGCGGCGGGGGCGGCATCTTCCTCTGGCCGGCGGCGACCTTCCGGGCTCCGTGGCGCCTCCTCCTGGCAGCCGGCCGGCGCGTCTGGAGGCGGGCCTCGGGGGGCTGGTGCCAGGGGTCCGGGACCTGGGCCAGGAGGGAGGAGTAGCCATAGACGTCCTTGCTGCGCAGGATGCGGGGGGAGAACTGGTGCTTGAGGCTGCAGAGGTAGCTCCAGAGCTCCGCGTCTGAGCTCATGAACTCCGTGCTGCGGGGCACGAATAACTTGAAAGCATCGATCAGCGCCTTGCTGCTGTTGGCCAGCGACAGTGGCGACGGTTGCCACCGCGTGTACAGCACTTTCTCCTCAGGCGCCTCCAGCGCGGCCCCTCCTGCAGCGCTAGAGGCTCCTCCCCGGGCGGCCGGGGCCAGGGCCTCCAGGGGCCTGCGCCTCCGCCTCTTCATGCGGCTCAGGATGTGAGGTCCAGAGGGGCCGCCCGCGCTTGCCAGGTCTCGCCGCCGCCGCAGGGCACTGATGAATTTCCTACCATGAAGCCAAATCAGGCGGCAGGCTGTGAGAGTTACCCCGCAGTTGCTAGGAGACCAGGCGCTTTGTGAGGTCACAATGTCTGCCTATCCTATCACTGCCTGCTGCCCAAAGCTGCCTTAGGTTGGGCTGTGTTTAAGATTATGCCCTTGAGAAAGACCTGCACGTAATCTTACCTGAGAAGGCCCATAGTTCTTGATGAGTTCAAGAGGGTTGTCCTCGACCTGAATGCACTGGTGCCTCAGCCTCCAGTAATTCCATCCAACATGAGATGACACTTCGCGGTGGAGAGTACACACAACTTGTAATCAAACATGACTGTAAGAGGGTTTTAGCTAATTAAATGCCTTGTCATGCAATGCACTGAAAGCCAAATTGAAGTAACTACTCTACTCTTTCAAAGAATACAGATATATTGTGCCTTGCTTAGGGTTCCATATGTGTGTTGCTATAGCTCACAGTTCAGGAAGCTGTTCTTCACAGCAGCAGCAAACAGTTTGCCTAGTTAGTGTGCATGCTCACTTTCACGCAGCTTAGGGAAGACCGAGTCATTGTGTGCTTAAGAGCAAAGCGTCAACGAATTCTGCGTGAGTGGCCATGAGGGCATTCAGTGCCACTAAAACCTATTCGGTACCTACCAATTCATGATATTTCAGGTAAGTCATACACAAGGTAGTAAAAGACCGTATGGGATTCCAAGGGTAGAAAACGTGTTACACCGTCCGTGTAAGTGCTTTTGAAAGCAACCAGCATGGTCCATCCAGCATCACCACATACACAAATAATTCACAAAATATTACAAGGACCACCTACCATGATCAATTGAAATCCACTTCCTCATGAAAGGATGACACCAAACTATGTGAATCAAGAAAAGGGATAAGTCATGGTAACAATCAGAAGAGACACTTGCCAAGGTCAACGTGATACATGTGAGAGGCCTCTGTCTTTACTCAACTCCTTTTCTTAAACACACAAACCAAACTTTCCTCTACGCACCTTAAGCCAGTACTACCTCACGTTCAGAAAGTGCTGAAAATGGAAAGCTATTCTCATATTCAGTAAGAGCAACCCCTGGATTTCCTTGTTCATTAAATGTAATTTATTTTCAAATTGGTTTCCAAGCAACACCCAGTGTTCATCCCAACAGGTGCCCTCCTCAATGCCCGTCACCCACTTTTCCCCAACCCTACGTCAACCCTCAGTCTGTTGTCCGTATTTAAGAGTCTCTTATGCTTTGCCTCCCTCCCTCTCTATACCTTTTTCCCCGCATCACCTCCCCCATGGTCTTCTGCTAAGTTTCTCAGGACCCACACATGGATTAAAACAAATGGTATCTGTCTTTCTCCGCCTGACTTATTTCACGTAGCATAATACCCCCCAGTTCCATCCACGTTGCTACAAATGGCCAGATTTCGTTCTTTCTCATTGCCAAGTAGTATTCCGTGGTATACATCAACCACCACTTCTTTATCCACTTGTCAGTTGATGGACAGCTAGGCTCTTTCCATAGTCTGCCTGTTGTTGAAAGTAGTGCTATAAACATTGGGGTACATGCGCCCCTATGTCTCAGCACTCCTGTACCCCTTGGGTAAATTCCTAGCAGTGCTATTGCTGGGTCTTAGGGTAGATCTATTTTTAATGATTTGAGGAACCTCCACACTGTTTTCCAGAGCGGCTGCACCAGGATGCATTCCCACCAACAGTGCAAGAGGGTTCCTGTTTCTCCGCATCCTCACCAGCATCTATAGTCTTCTAATTTGCTCATTGTAGCCACTCTGACTGGCATGAGGTGGTATCTCAGTGTGGGTTTGCTTTGGATTTCCCTGAACGAGGGGTGCTGTTGAGCACCTTTCATGTGTCTCTTGACAATCTGGATGTCTTTTTTAGAACAGTGTCTGTTCAAGTCTTCTGCCCGTTTCTTCACTGGATTATTTGATTTCCGGGTGTGGAGTTGGTGAGTTCATTTTTCAGGTTTAGGGTACTAGCCAATTATCCAGTATGACTTTTGCACTCATCTTTTCCCATTCGTTCGGTTGCCTTTTAGTTTTGTTGATTGTTTCCTTCATTGTGGAAAAGATTTTTATGTTCATGAGATCCCAATAGTTCATTTTGCTTTTAATTCCCTTGCCTTTGGAGATGTGTCAGCTAAGAACTTGCTGACGCTGAGGTCAAAGAGGATGTTTCCTGCTTTCTCCTCCAGGGTTTGATGGTTTCCTGTCTCACATTCACGTCCTTCATCCATTGTGAGTTTATTTTTGTGAGTGGTGTAAGAAACTGGTCTAGTTTCATTCTTCTGCATGTTGATGTCCACTTCTCTTAGCACCATTTGTTAAAGAGACTGTCTTTTTTTCCATTGGATATTCTTTCCTGCTTTGTCAAAGATTAGTTGGTCATACGTATGTGGGTCCAATTCTGGGGTCTCTATTCTATGCCATTAAGTCTATGTATCTGTTTCTGTGCCAGTACCATGCTGTCTTGATGGTTATAGCTTTGCGGTAGAGGCTAAAGTCTGGCATTGTGGTGCCTCACACTTTGGTTTTCTTCTTCAGTATTACTTTGGCTATTCAGGGTCTTTTGTGTTTCCATACACATTTTATGATTGTTTGTTCCAGCTTGGAGAAGAGTGCTGGTGCAATGTGATTGGTGCTGCCTATAATGTGAGGACTGCGTTGGGTCGTATTGACATTTCGCCAATATTTATTCTTCCAATCCACGAGCATGGAATGTGTTTTGCTTTCTCTGTATCTTCTTCAATTTCCTTCACAAGCCTTCTATAGTTTTCAGCATACAGATCTTTTACCTCTTTGGTTAGCTTCATTCCTAGGTACGTTATGACTCTTGGTGCATTGTAAATGGGATCCGTTTCTTTATTTCTCTTTCTGTTGCTTCATTATTGGCTTATAAAACGCAACCAATTTCTGTACATTGATTTTCTACCCTGCAACATTGCTGAATTCATGTATCAGTGATAGAGGACTTTTGATGGGGTCTGTCCGAAATTCCATGTATAGTGTCATGCCATCTGCAAAAAGTGGAAGTTTGACTTCATCGTTGCAAATCAAATGATGATACCTTTAATTTCATGTGCTGTCTGATTACTGATGCCAAGACTTCCAACACTATGTTCAACAACCGGGGTGAGAGTGGACATCTCTGTCTTGTACCTGATCTCAGGGGGATTGCTCTCAGTTTTTCCCCATTGAGGACGATATTTACTGTGAGCTTCTGATAAATGGCTTTTATGATGTTTAAAGTAGTTTCCTTCTATCCCAAATGTCTTGAGGGTTTGTATTAAGTACGGATGTGGTATTTTCTCAAATACTTTTTTTCTGAATCTATTGACAGTGTACTATGGTTTTTATCTTTTCTTTTATTAATGTGATGTAGCACAATGTTTGATTTGTGAATATGGCACTAGCCCTGCAGGCCAGGAATGAATCCCACTTGATCGTGTTGAATAATACTTTCTATATGCTATTGAATGTGATTTGCTAGTATCTTGTTGAGAATTTCTGCACCCGTATTCATCAGGGATATTGGCCTGTAATTCTCCTTTTTTTTGTGTCTCTGTCTGGTTTGGGAATCACCGTTTGCTGGCTTCATAAAATGAGTCTGGTAGTTTTCCTTTCATTTCCATATTTTGGAACAGCTTGGGAAGGATGGCTATTATCTCTGCTTTAAATGTCTGCTAGAAATCGCCAGGGAAGCCACCTGGACCAGGACTCTTATTTATTGGGAGATTTTTGATAACTGATTCAATTTCCTCACTAGTTATGGGTCCATTCACCTTTTCTATTTCTTCCCGTTTGAGCTTTGGAAGTGTGTGGGTATGGAGGGATTTGTCCATTTCTTCCAGGTTGTCCAGTTTGTTGGCATAGAAGATTTTATAGTGTTTCCTGATGAATGCTTGAATTTCTGAGAGATTCTTTGTAATAATTCCATTTTCATTCGTGATTTGACCTATTTGGGTCCCCTCTCTTTTCTTTTTGAGAAGCCAGGCTAGACGTTTATCAATTTTGTGTATTTTCTCAGAAACACAACTCTTGGTTTCATTGATGTGCTGTACTGTTTTCCTTTAGACTCCATATTGTTTATTTCTGCTCTGATCTTTATAATTTTTCTTCTTCTGCTCGCTTTGGGGTGTCTTTGCTGTCCTGCTTCTAGTTCCTTTAGGTGTGTTGTTAGATTTTGTATTGGGGATTTTTCTTGTTTCTTGAGATAGGCCTGGATAGCAATGTTTCTTGTCGTCGTCGTCGTTGTTGTTGTTGTTGTGTTTTGTTTTGTTTTGTTTTGTTTTTGTTGTTCCCTGTCTGGACTGCCCTTGCTGCATCCCGAAGGGTTTGCATTGTTGTATTTCATTTTCATTTGTTTCCTTATATCTTTTAATTTCTTCTCATGTTGCCTGGTTGACCCATTTATTCGTTGGTGGGATGTTTTTTAACCTCCATGCTTTTGGAGATTTTCCATCTTTTTTTCTGTGTTTAATTTAATGTCCCCTGCAATTACCACATTCTTATCAACAAGGTTCTGTATGTTTTTAATTAATTGTTTATATATTTGTGTGTCTCCGAATTTGGTGTGTAGACATTTAAAATTTGTAGCTCCTCCTGATGGAGAGACCCTGGAATTAATATAGAAAGCCCTTCGTCATCTTTTGATACAGCCTTTAATTTAAACTCTACTTTGTATGATACAATTTGGCTACTCCAGGTTTCTTTTGACCTCCAGTAGCATGATAGATAGTTCTCCATCCCCTCAATTTCAATCTGAAGGTGTCCTCATGTCTATAAGCAGTCTCTTGTAGACAGCAAATAGATGGGTCTTGTTCTGTTTTTTGTTTTTGTTTTTTCCATCCATTCTGATACACTATGTTGTTTGGTTGGAGCATTTAGTCCATTGAAATTCAGTATTATTATGGAAAGTTATGCGCTTAGAGTCATTGTGATGTCTGTAGGTTTCATGCTTGCCGTGGTGCACCAGTTTCCTTTCCCACCAACAGTGAGAGAGGGTTACTCTTTCTCCATATCCTCACCAGCATCTGTGGTTTCCTAAGTTGCTCATTTTAGCCACACTGACTAGTGTGAGGTGGTATCTCAGTGTGGCTTTGATGTGTATTTTCCTGATGATGAGTGATGTTGAGCATCCTTTCATGTGTTTTGGGGCCATCTGGATGTCTCTTTTGGAAAAGTGTCTATTCATGTCTTCTGCCCATTGTTTCACTGTACTACATTTTCCAGGTGTGACTTGGATAAGTTCTTTATACATTTTGTGTAGTAACCCTTTATCCAATATGTCACTCGCAAACATCTTCACTCCTTCCATCGGTTGCCTTTTAATTTTGCTGATTGTTTCCTTTGCAGTGCCGAAGATTTGTATCCTGACCCGGTCCTGATCGTTCAGTTTTGCTTTTCATTCCCTTGTCTTTTGAGACATGCCAAGGAAGAAATTGCTGCAGTTGAGGTCAAAGGGTTTTTTTTCCTCTTTTCTCCTCTAGTGTTTTGATGGTTTCCTGTCTCACATTTAAGGCTTTCATCCATTTTGCCTTTATTTTTGTGCACGTTGTAAGAAAGTCATCTAGGTTATTCTTCATCATGTTACTGTTTCGTTCTCCCAGCACCCTTTGTAAAGAGGCTGTCTTCTCTCCATTGTATTGTCTTTCCAGTTTTGTCAAAGATTAGTTCACCATACATTTGTGGGGCCCCTTCTGGGTTCTCTATGCTGTTTCATTGGTTCATGTGCCTGTTTTTGTGCCAAAGTCATACTATCTTAACGATTACAGCTTCATAGGAGAGGCGAAAGTCTGGGCTGCCTCCCACTTTGGCTTTCTTTTTTAAAGTTAACTTTGACTACTCAGGTTCTTTGGTTGTTCTGTGCAAAGTTTCAGATTGCTTGCCCTAGTCTGGAGAAGAATGTTGGTACAATTTTGATTGGTATTGCATTAATGTGTAGATTGCTTTCGGTACTATTGACATTTTAACAGTATTCATTCTTCCACTCTTTGGCATGGATTGTTTTGTTTTTTTTTTTCTGTATTTGATGTGTCTTCATCATTTTCCTTCATACATTTTCTATACTTTTCACTGTACAGATCTTTTACATCTTTGGTTAGTTTTCTTGCTAGGTATTTTACTGTTCTTGGTGAAATTGTAACTGGCATTGATTTCTTGACTTCTCTTTCGGTTGCTTCCTTATTGGTGTATAGAAATGCAATCAGTTTCTTTACACGGATTTTGTATCCTGTGAGTTTGGTCCATGCATGTATCAGATCTAGCACCGTTTTCATGGAGTCTTTTGGGTTCTCCGCGTTCACTCTCATGTCATCTTTGAAAGGCCAAAGCTTGACTTTCAATGATACATGTTCAGTCAAGTGTAGTTAAAAAGAATTTACCCTTTAGGTTCTATGTTAACTTCATAATTGCATCATAAGTGACAAATAAGCAAGAACTGGGCATGTTATCCCACATTAGAATTGGTAACTGGAATCTAACTCTTTAAAACTTATTGAATCCCTCATGATATGGATAGAAGTATGAAACATCTAACTTCACCCAGTGCACACGTGTGTATTTGTAAACACATATGCTAAACAGCAAAATTGTAATATTCGTGAGGTGTGCCAAATTTTACATGTTCATGGTACAGATAATATTGTTTTACCATCTTTTTGGTAGAGGCCCAATAAGACATTTGGATTCAACGAGAGAATCCAGAACCTACAGGGTACATTCTCCATGCACTATTCTGGCTTTCAAATAAATGAACAAATGGAATTAAAAAAATAGATTGCACTGGTAATCCTGTTTATTGCAATGGTGCAATAACTTTTTATGGACTCTAGCCATACTAAGAGTGCACGTGAATAGGTGTTGGAAATGACACACTTTATTTGACATGACCAAACTCACTAGAAACATATACTTTCAAAAACTTTTTAATATTCATTTTTTTCAGTTAGTCTATAAGGCCTAATAACTTATTACTCCACATTGAGAAGAGCAAAGGTCGACATGGTGAAATTTGCATGTGTTACAATGGCTATCACATAATATTATTTGATATCCTAGAATTTTAAACAACTATACAGCTACACGGCTCATGCAAGGTATTTAAACTTGACATATTTTAGCTCTCTTGTTTTCATTATTTAATCGTTTTTTTCTAGAATTAGCTTTTGCTACAATCGCATAACTACTAACTTGGGTAATGGACATCCAACGTTCCAGCTTATCTGTTTTTGTATCAGTGATGAAAATCAATCTCTATGTCATTGACTTTTCAATTAACCATGGCTATGTTTTAGGTCTTTTATCACTGCAATGATAAATTCTCTGTCGTCTTCTATACCTTTTTTGAAGCCCAGTGATTAAGCTTATGCCTATGATTCTACATTCTTGTTGTTATACTGCTTTTATCTATTTTGATCAATTCGTTTTTTTTTTTTTTTTTTTTTTAAATTTTTTTTTTCAACGTTTATTTATTTTTTTGGGACAGAGAGAGACAGAGCATGAATGGGGGAGGGGCAGAGAGAGAGGGAGAGACAGAATCGGAAACAGGCTCCAGGCTCTGAGCCATCAGCCCAGAGCCTGACACGGGGCTCGAACTCACGGACCGCGAGATCGTGACCTGGCTGAAGTCGGACGCTTAACCGACTGCGCCACCCAGGCGCCCCTATTTTGATCAATTCTTTAGTGGTCACTTCTTGCTGGAATTTCGTCTGAGGGGAATTCTTGCGTTTCATCATTTTGGATAGTTTTCTATCCCTTTTGTGTTTTAACGTTGTTGTTTTTGTTGTTTTGTTTTGTTTTCTTTTATGTGCTATGCACCTGAGAGCACTGCTACTTTAAAGTGGGCTCATACCGTCTCCATGGCCTGGCCCTTCAGGACGTGTGTTTTGGAAAGTGTTACTTGCTTCGTGTTGCTATGATATTGTGTTTGAGTTCTCATCTCAGAGTGATTTTTGAAAATCCCACGAGGTGTGCTTTGATGTGTTCCTTGAAGTACCAAATGAAGTAATTGGAGGCTTGCACTATCTTGACAGGGGTTAAAACACCTTAAGTTGCCACGGATGGGTGTTCTTGCCCTTCCCAACAATGGGGGTTACTCCTGGTAGTGAGATCCTGGAGATGTGATGGCGCCAAAGCCCCGGCGCCACACAACCAGCTCCTCTGAAAAGCTCTAGGCAGCTGCACTTATGAAAGCTGCTCATTTTCTGATTTCCCAGAGGCTACCTTGGGCAAAATTGTGGATTTTGTACATTACCTGGCCACATCTATTTCTTCTACCAGCCAGATCTTAGATTGTAGGCAAATGATACCTCCGAGTTTGCTTCTCCAATTTGTAAAGGGGAAGTATAACGCCTATGTCCAGTATAGTGGTGAGATTATAGGTAATGCCTGTAAAACGTGTGGAAAAACTCCTGGCACATTACACTCCATAAACACTGTATTTTGTTTTGATTTCCTCATAGTTGTCACTACATCCATACAAACTGTACCTCCAGGGTGGGGTCTTATGTAGGTCAAAATGTAAGCTACACCATAGAAGCTATCAACGAGGCAAAATGTTTCTCCTATGCGTGAGGACGTGACCCTTCCCTTTTTTGCATATGTATACTAAACTTGGTGGTAGAGATCATTGAAGACTTGAATGTATATTGCAGTCTAGCTCGCCGGGAGATAGTTAAAAATCCCCTATTTCAGGCATCGTGGATACACATATTGAACACCTTAGGTGTCAGGTGTTATTAGGTTCAAGTACACAGTGAGAATCCAACATGCACGCTCCATATATTCAGGATGTTTCAAAACTTAGCTACAAATAGTACAGGTGTAATTACAACGTGTGGCAAATGCTGTTAAATAGAACACTAAATTTTATGAGAAGGAATGGCACAGGGGACAAAGTGTAGATTACAGGATTGGCCAACAAAGGTTTCTTGGGGAGAAAAGTCCTTTTCAAACTGGACCCGTAGCAAGAACTGGTAAGGAAACTAGCGACCACAAAATGCATTCTAAGCGGAACCTACGTGGGTCTAATTTGAGCAACCAGGAGAAGAGACCGTCCCGGTCACCTAATGAAAGGAGAATCAGGAAAGATGGCATTAGAGGGGTGACAAGGCAGGACTGCCAACGTCTGGTGGTCACATTACAGATTCTATGTGTCATTTTGAGTACAGTGGAGACTAGAGGGTTGTCGTAAGCAGAGGAATGAACTGCTCAGATTCAGGAGTCTTGGATTGCATTCCAGATGCAGTGAAAAGAATGAACTGGGATTTTGTTGGGAAGGGAAAGGCGGCATGGGGCTAACAACGAAAATGGAGAGTAGGCGGAAGGTGGTGAGAAACTAGCTGGCTTGGCATACGTTGGAGGTGGAGTTGAGAGCCCCTGCTGCTGAGTGGATCACAGAAAAGACGTTGAGGATGGGAGGACTGACAATGAGCCTCTTTCCCTCTTGAGCAGCTGAAGACAATGCCCCATTAAGAGAGAAACACAAGAGGGGTCTTAAGTTGGTCATGGATTTCAATTGATTGTTGATTGGGTATTAATTCATATGCTTAGAGACTTTTGCTTAGAATTTTATCTTTTCATTGTTTTGTTTCTACAACTTGCTTCGTTATTACCATCTTGACGTTCTAACGGATGTTCTCCAATTCTTCGCTGTCTCCAAGACCTTCTTACATAAGAGTATGGACATGATGGGTTATGTAGGTCCATCATCTTCTACCCAGTCTTTGTCGTCGTCACAAATACATAATGGCCACTGTTGTAGAAGAACCTCAAGGTCCAACAGGTTTGTTCTCACTGTTCTCGGAATGCCTGCCCCTCCTTTATTCCCGCACATTTGCTTTTGTCTCCTTTGTCCTCCTCCTTTCTGCCTGCCAACTAGAAATTTGGTCATCCTTTAAGATTCTTTGTGCTATGCCTCCGAGACGCCTTTACTGATCAACTCGGCTCAGTGGACTTCTCCTGCTACATGAAACTTGACCTTGAAGTCTCACTGTGCTTTGCATGGTGTTTGGGTTTTTTGTACCCTCAAATATTGAAAGTTTCTTGAAGGCAAGGATGCGGTCTTGCATGCTTTCAGAAACTTTTATAGACACTCAAACATGGTCAAAGTTTAGAAATCTTTCTTGGTGAAGTGGTTGAGTCAACGTCAAATCAGATGGGAGGGTGTCTGCTGAAGGAATAACACTGGATTGTTTGAAACTATCCTTGATGTGTTGAATGGACCTAATAAATTTATGAATTGACACATTTTATTTATTTAACTGATACTAGACTAAATCATTTATTTGAAACGTTACTTTATGATTACGGCGGTCTTAAAGTTTATTGCAGAAAATTTAGAAAATAAACAAGAAAGAAAGAAAAATGGTCATAAGTCAAACACCTGGAGATAAGCATATGTAAACACGTTTTTTATTTTTATGTATTTTTGGCACAGAGAGAGAACGAGAGAGAGATGAGCAAGAGTGGGGGATGGGAGGAGAGAGAGAGATAGAGACAATCATAAGCAGGCTCAACGTTGTCAGTGCAGACCTCAATGTGGAGCTTAATCGCACACACAGTGGAATCATAACTGAGCTGGAATCAAGAGTCAGATGCTTAACCAACTGAGCCATTCAGGCGCCCCTGGAGGTAAGCACCTCTAACACTGTGCTATAATCATCACGGAAGAGGTATATGTACATGCATTAACCAAAATTTGCTATGTAGCTGTGAATCCCATTTTTGATCCTCTAGTGATACGAGCATTTCGCTAGGTCACAAATGTTCTCCAGGGCTATGAATTGTAAAGGTCTCATAGCATGCCATAACTTATTTAAAATTTTTTTTAATGTTTATTTATTTTTGAGACAGAGAGAGACAGAGCATGAACGGGGGAGGGTCAGAGAGAGAGGGAGACACAGAATCCGAAGCAGGATCCAGGCTCTGAGCTGTCAGCACAGAGCCCAACGCGGGGCTCGAACTCACGGATCATGAGATCATGACTCGAGCTGAAGTCGGACGCCAAACCGACTGAGCCATCCAGGTGCCCCATGCCATAACTTATTTAAACATGGCTATTGATCATTTAGGATGTTCCATTTTCTTGCTTCGAATAGTTGTTACAAGTAGAATTAGCTTTTCATGGTGTAGACACAGTTTAGTAAATGTCAGTTAAAAAATAAAAAGAACTGCAGCCTGTAATGTGAGGCGGAGGAACAGGTATGACCAGATTTCGCTTCACCTTGTCTATTGCTGGCAGTCTTTACAGCCTTCTCTCCCTCATCCTCTTTTTCTCCTCCTTGACCCACAACCTCCCCCTCTTTATTCCTCCTTCTTCTCATCCTCGTTTCTCTGTCTATGCTGGCCTCCTTACTTCCCATCAGTACACACGTTCACTCTCCTGCCTTGGGGAATTCATGGGTCCTTCTGCCTAGATCACCTTCCTGTCAGCAGGTATTTCTCTCATTTCCGTGAGGTATTTATTCAACTGACACCTTTACAGAAGGGCCCTCTGTGTCGAGTATTTCACCATGTCTAGTATTTCACACCCCCTCCCCCAATGCTTATATCCTCTCCAAGATGTATTTACTTGTTCTTTCCCCATTCATTATTCTCTACCGTAGTTTCTAGTTCCATTATGTTTGTCAGTCTCCCCCACTGGACTCTTGAGCACCAAGAGTGCAGTGATCCTTGCTCCTTTGGTTCCCTAGTGGATCCTCAGGGCGTAGACTGTGTTGTCTCATTCTAAATGCTCCAAAAGTATTTATTGAATGATTCAATGAATCAACAACACTCCTTCTTTCTTAAGAATGTTTTATAATTTTGTACTTTACACTTACATCTATGATCCATTTGAGTGAATGTTTCTATAAGTGATGATTTTAGGTCAAGGCTTCTTTTACTTAATTAATTAATCAATGAAATGATTGAGTAAAATATTAATTACTTAGCTAGATATGGCATATCTCTCCATTTATTTATATCTTCCTTGATTTACCCAATCAGCCTTCTGTGGCTTTTCACGTACAAATCCTGTGCATGGTTGTTAGACTTAAATGTAAGTATTTCAATGTTTGGTGTGATTTTAATGGTTCTTGAAAAAACAGTTCAGGAGAGGAGAGATGGCGGCGTAGGAGGACGCTGGGCTCACCGCGCGTCCTGCTGATCACTTAGATTCCACCTACACCTGCCTAAATAACCCAGAAAACCGCCAGAGGAATAGCAGAACGGAGTCGCCGGAACCAAGCGCAGACGAGAGACCCACGGAGAGGGTAGAAAAGGCGGCGAGGTGGTGCTTGCTCCACGAACTGGTGGGAAGGAGCCAGGGCGGAGGGGCGGCTCGCCGGCCAAGCAGAGCCCCCGAGTCTGGCTTGCAAAAAGCGGAGGGCCTGATGGACTGTGTTCCGACAGCAAGCGCGACTTAGCGTCTGGGAGGTCATAAGTTAACAGCTCTGCTCAGAAAGCGGGAAGGCTGGAGGACAAAGGGAAGGAGAGATGCTGAGCCCCCTGACGACAGAGCTCAGTTTGGTGGGGAACAAAGGCGCTCGCCAGCGCCATCTCCCCCGCCCATCCCCCAGCCAAAATCCCAAAGAGAACCAGTTCCTGCCAGGGAAATTGCTCGCTCCGCGCAAACACCCAACTCTGTGCTTCTGCGGAGCCAAACCTCCGGCAGTGGATCTGACTCCCTCCCGCTGCCACAGGGCCCCTCCTGAAGTGGATCACCTAAGGAGAAGCGAGCTAAGCCTGCCCCTCCTGCCCCTGTGCACCTTGCCTACCCACCCCAGCAAAGACGCCAGATCCCCAGCATCACAAGCCTGGCAGTGTGCAAGTAGCCCAGACAGGCCACCACACCCCACAGTGAATCTCACCCCTATGAGAGGGGAAGACAAGGCACACACCAGTCTGACTGTGGACACAGCAGTGGGCTGGGGGCAGACATCAGGTCTGACTGCGGCTCCGCCCACCAACTCCAGTTATACACCACAGCACAGGGAAAGTGCCCTGCAGGTCCTCACCATGCCAGGGACTATCCAAAATGACCAAGCGGAAGAATTCCCCTCAGAAGAATCTCCAGGAAATAACAACAGCTAATGACCTGTTCAAAAAGGATTTAAATAATATAACAGAAAGTGAATTTGGAATAATAGTCATAAAATTAATCGCTGGGCTTGAAAACAGTATAGCTGACAGCAGAGAATCTCTTGCTACAGAGATCAAGGGACTAAGGAACAGTCACGAGGAGCTGAAAAACGCTTTAAACGAAACGCATAACAAAATGGAAACCACCACGGCTCGGATTGAAGAGGCAGAGGAGAGAATAGGTGAACTAGAAGATAAAGTTATGGAAAAAGAGGAAGCTGAGAAAAAGAGAGATAAAAGAATCCAGGAGTATGAGGGGAAAATTAGAGAACTAAGTGATACCCTAAAAAGAAATAATCTACGCATAATTGGTATCCCAGAGGAGGAAGAGAGAGGGAAAGGTGCTGAAGGGGTACGTGAAGAAATAATAGCTGAGAACTTCCCTGAAGTGGGGAAGGAAAAAGGCATTGAAAGCCAAGAGGCACAGAGAACTCCCTTCAGACGTAACTTGAATCGATCTTCTACACGACATATCATAGTGGAACTGGCAAAATACAAGGATAAAGAGAAAATTCTGAAAGCAGCAAGGGGTAAACGTGCCCTCACATATAAAGGGAGACCTATAAGACTCGTGAATGATCTCTCTTTTGAAACTTGGCAGGCCAGAAAGAATTGGCACGAGGTTTTCAGTGTGCTAGACAGAAAAAATATGCAGCCGAGAATCCTTTCTCCAGCAAGTCTGTCATTTAGAATAGAAGGAGAGATAAAGGTCTTCCCAAACAAACAAAAACTGAAGGAATTTCTCACCACTAAACCAGCCCTCCAAGAGATCCTAAGGGGGACCCTGTGAGACAAAGTACCAGAGACATCACTAAAAGCATAAAACATACAGACATCACAATGACTCTAACCCCATATCTTTCTATAATAACACTGAATGTAAATGGATTAAATGCGCCAACCAAAAGACATAGGGTATCCGAATGGATAAAAAAAACAAGACCCATCTATTTGCTGTCTACAAGAGACTCATTTTAGACCTGAGGACACCTTTAGATTGAGAGTGAGGGGATGGAGAACTATTTATCATGCTACTGGAAGCCAAAAGAAAGCTGGAGTAGCCATACTTCTATCAGACAAACTAGACTTTCAATTAAAGGCTGTAACAAGAGATGAAGAAGGACATTATATAATAGTGACAGGGTCTATCCATCAGGAAGAGCTAACAATTATAAATGCCTATGCGCCGAATACCGGAGCGCCCAAATATATAAAACAATTACTCATAAACATAAGCATTCCTGGGATGCAGGGCTGGTTCAACATTCGCAAATCAATCAACGTGATACATCACATTAACAAAAAAAAAGAGAAAAACCATATGATCCTGTCAATCGATGCAGAAAAGGCCTTTGACAAAATCCAGCACCCTTTCTTAATAAAAACCCTTGAGAAAGTCAGGATAGAAGGAACATACTTAAAGATCATAAAAGCCATTTATGAAAAGCCCACAGCTAACATCATCCTCAACGGGGAAAAACTGAGAGCTTTTTCCCTGAGATCAGGAACACGACAGGGATGCCCACTCTCACCGCTGTTGTTTAACATAGTGCTGGAAGTTCTAGCATCAGCAATCAGACAACAAAAGGAAATCAAAGGCATCAAAATTGGCAAAGATGAAGTCAAGCTTTCGCTTTTTGCAGATGACATGATATTATACATGGAAAATCCGATAGACTCCACCAAAAGTCTGCTAGAACTGATACATGATTTCAGCAAAGTTGCAGGATACAAAATCAATGTCCAGAAATCAGATGCATTCTTATACACTAACAATGAAGCAACAGAAAGACAAATAAAGAAACTGATCCCATTCACAATTACACCAAGAAGAATAAAATACCTAGGAACAAATCTAACCAAAGATGTAGAGGATATGTATGCTGAAAACTATAGAAAGCTTATGAAGGTAATTGAAGAAGATTTAAAGAAATGGAAAGATAATCCCTGCTCATGGATTGGAAGAATAAATATTGTCAAAATGTCAATACTACCCAAAGCTATCTACACATTCAATGCAATCCCAATCAAAATTGCACCAGCATTCTTCTCGAAACTAGAACAAGCAATCCTAAAATTCATATGGAACCACAAAAGGCCCCGAAAAGCCAAAGCAATTTTGAAGAAGAAGACCAAAGCAGGAGGCATCACAATCCCAGACTTTAGCCTCTACTACAAAGCTGTCATCATCAAGACAGCATGGTATTGGCACAAAAACAGACACGTCGACCAATGGAATAGAATAGAAACCCCAGAACTAGACCCACAAACGTATAGCCAACTCATCTTTGACAAAGCAGGAAAGAACATCCAATGGAAAAAAGACAGTCTCTTTAACAAATGGTGCTGGGAGAACTGGACAGCAACATGCAGAAGGTTGAAACTAGACTACTTTCTCACACCATTCACAAAAATAAACTCAAAATGGATAAAGGGCCTGAATGTGAGACAGGAAACCATCAAAACCTTAGAGGAGAAAGCAGGAAAAGACCTCTCTGACCTCAGCCGTAGCAATCTCTTTACTTGACACATCCCCAAAGGCAAGGGAATTAAAAGCAAAAGTGAATTACTGGGACCTTATGAAGATAAAAATCTTCTGCACAGCAAAGGAAACAACCAACAAAACTAAAAGGCAACCAACGGAATGGGAAAAGATATTTGCAAATGACATATCGGACAAAGGGCTAGTGTCCAAAATCTATAAAGAGCTCACCAAACTCCACACCCGAAAAGCAAATAACCCAGTGAAGAAATGGGCAGAAAACATGAATAGACACTTCTCTAAAGAAGACATCCGGATGGCCAACAGGCACATGAAAAGATGTTCAGCGTTGCTCCTTATCAGGGAAATACAAATCAAAACCACACTCAGGTATCCCCTCACGCCAGTCAGAGTGGCCAAAATGAACAAATCAGGAGACTATAGATGCTGGAGAGAATGTGGAGAAACGGGAACCCTCTTGCACTGTTGGTGGGAATGTAAATTGGTGCAGCCGCTCTGGAAAGCAGTGTGGAGGTTCCTCAGAAAATTAAAAATAGACCTACCCTATGACCCAGCAATAGCACTGCTAGGAATTTATCCAAGGGACACAGGAGTACTGATGCATAGGGGCACTTGTACCCCAATGTTCATAGCAGCACTCTCAACAATAGCCAAATTATGGAAAGAGCCTAAATGTCCATCAACTGATGAATGGATAAAGAAATTGTGGTTTATATACACAATGGAATACTATGTGGCAATGAGAAAAAATGAAATATGGCCTTTTGTTGCAACGTGGATGGAACTGGATAGTGTGATGCTAAGTGAAATAACCCATACAGAGAAAGACAGATACCATATGGTTTCACACTTATGTGGATCCTGAGAGGCTTAGCAGGACACATGGGGGAGGGGAAGGAAAAAAAAAAGAGGTTAGAGTGGGAGAGAGCCAAAGCATAAGAGACTGTTGAGAACTGAGAACAAACTGAGGGTTGATGGGGGGTGGGAGGGAGGAGAGGGTGGGTGATGGGTATTGAGGAGGGCACCTTTTGGGATGAGCACTGGGTGTTGTATGGAAACCAATTTGACAATAAATTTCATATATAAATAAAAAATATAAAATAAAATATATTTAGGCTTACCCCAAAAAAATAAAAATAAGAAAAATAAATAAATAAATAAATAAATAAATAAATAAATAAATAAATAAGCTACAAAAAAAAAGAACAAAATTACAATTAGTACATAATGATCAACATTTACTTTAAATATAAACGGCTGAAGTGCTCCAGTCAAAATACATAGGGTAACAGGATGGATAAAAAACAACACTCATCCATATGCTGCCTAGCACAGACTCACTTCAGATCTAGACACATAGAGACTGAAAGTGAGGGGATGGAGATACATTTCCCATGCAAATGAAAGCAAACAACAACAAGGACAACAAAAATAACATCAAACAACAACAACAACTCAGAACCAGGTAGCAACACCTATATCAAACCAAATAGACTTTAAAATCCTCAATAAAATATAATCAAACTCCACTCAACAACACGCTAAAATGATTACGTGGCTTTTATTCCAGGGAAACAAAGGTGGCTCAACAAATCAATCAACATAATATCCCACCTCAACAAAACGGAGGGTAAACATCATATGATTATACCAATAAAGGGAGAAAAAACATTTGACAAAATTGAACATGTATTCATGGTAAAAGTTCTCAACAAAGTCGGGGGGACGGACATGCCTCAACACATGAAAATATTATTTTATATATTGTTTATATTAAAAAGTTCACACTTAACATCTCAATGGTGAAAAACTGAGAGATTTCCCTCTAAGATCAAGAACAAGATAAATATGACTACTTTTGCCACTCTTGTTTCATATAACACTAGAAGTCCTAGCCACAGGAATCAGATAAGAAAAAAGAAATTATTCATCTATGTTTGTAAACAACCTGAACTGTACTATCCGCAGATGACGTAAGAATATGCATAGAAAACCCTAAACTTTCCCCCCAAAACTACTAGAAGTAATAAACGAATTCAGGAAAGTTGTAGATACGGAACTGATACACAAAAATTAGTAGGGTTTCTATATAATAATAATGAAGTCACAGAAAGAGAAATTAAGAAAACAACACGCATTCATAATTGCACCAAAAAAAAAAAAAAAAAAAGAGAGAGTAAAATAGATACGACTCAACTTATCCAAAGAAGTGAAAGACCTGTAGTGTGAAAACCATAAGTCAGTGATGAAATTGAAGATGACACAAACAAATGGAAAGATATCCCATGATCATGGATTGGAAGAATTAATATCATTACAATGTCCATATTACTCATAACTCTCTACAGTTTCAATGCAATCCCTATCAAGATACCAAAGGCACTTTTCACAGATTTGAAAAAACTAATACTAAAATCTGTATGGGACCGCAAAAGACCCTGAATCGTGAAAATCTCCTTGAAAGACAAAAACATAGCTGGAGGTATCAAAATCCCAGATTTCAAGATGTACTACAAAGCTTCAAGTAAACCAATTAGTATGGGTAGTGACACAAAAACAGACGCATAGGTCGATTGGACAGAATAGAAAGCCCAGAAATAAACCCAGGCTTATGTGGTAAATTAACCTATAACAAAGAGGCAAGAATAAACAATGAGGGAAAGACCGTCTCTTCAACAAAAGGTATTGGGATACCAGGAAATCTACATGCAGGTAGCGAGGACCTAACCCTAACGCTGGCCTGGGCTCTGGCTTTAAAGGCACCTAGCATGGACGTCTAAAAGAAATAACGGATTGGGGCCAATTACCATTGGGGAAAATCCTGTGTGGAAGTCACACTCTCTCCATGACATTTCCACAGCCGTGATGGAGATAGAGGAGGAGATCCTGAGACAGTTTCAGTCTGTCCCACGCATACGTTTGGCTCCGCCCTTCTAACGGTAGCCCTGAAACATAAGAGCATATGGGCCCTCATTTCAGTCCTGCAGGGAAATCACATCACTGTGGGTGGTTGGACCAAAGGCACTTCCGGGGAACCAACACTACCCCTACCCACTGCTCTGCCTCTAAGCGGGATCACCTTCTAAGGCTGAGAAAAGAAACGGTGGGACATGGATTCCTCCTTTTTCTACCCTGTGTTCTCTTTGGGACCTCAGGAGATTGAATGCTGCCCACACTCACTGGGGACGATAGTGCTTTACTGAGTCCACCAAATCAAACGCTAATCTCACCCAGAAACACTCTACAAATATCCCGAGAAAAAATGTTTAACCTTGGGCACCCCACGACCAACTCAGGTAGACACGTAATAATAACCATCACAGGGACATTCTTGTTTTGCTTCCCTTCCCTCATTCACCTCCTATTGCTAACTTTCAAGTTCTGAAGCCGTTGCTTTTTATATTCTGACCAGTGTATAGCGTTAAGATAAATTCGAGGAAAGTTGTCTTGTGCACGGACTAGTGTTTCAGTTAATATGAAAATTTTTCGGCAAGGTAAGGGAAAGAGATCTTAGCTAGGGCACGAACATACTCCATGTTACTTTATCAGGGGTGGCTTTCCAAACCCTTAACACGCTCATGGGAAGGCAGCGTAACATGGGTGAGAGCATGCATGTTGGCATAGGAGCAGAGTTGGTGCCCATCCCAGCCACACCACTAGTGTTTGTGTTATCTTGGACCAATTACTTAACATATCTGAAACTCAGTTGCCTAATTTATAAAATGGAAATAATAACAAAGGGTCAAAAAATTAAATGACACTATTGGCAAGGTGCTTAATCCAACACCTGACAACACGGAACAAGTGTTCCACAGATGATAGCCATCATTATCCTCATTTGAACAGCTAAGACAGGCTAATATTCTGTCTGGGGTCAGATACCTACGGAGGAATCTCAGGTCTTCTGACACTGATTCTTCAATTTGGAGGGAGCCCAGGACCAGGATGGCTGAAAGAGTACAAGGAGATAGACCAGTAAGCCAGTCCTCTATCCACCTCTTATTTGATAGTCCAGTTGTATATTCATCTCTTTCCTTCCAATGAAAAAAATGCAAATCCCTCCCTCTAGAAGAAATACTACACAGAGGCTTTCATGTAATATTAAGTGTTAGGCTCTGTAAAACTGGCACACGCATCATCTCATTTAATCTCACAATGGCCCTTCATATGGGGGTCCTTATTCCAATTTCCAGGTGAGGAAATTGAGACCTAGGAAAGTCAAGTGCCTCCCCCATAACTTGTTTATGACCGTGTTAGACAACAACCCTAGACTCCTACTCCATGTCCAGTATGTTTCTTCTGTGCCACAGTTTGTTCTCTTCCAAGGCGAACACTGCTAAAGAATCATTGGAACAAAGCAGGAAAAAAATCATTTAAAACGTCTAGTTTTCACCCAAGCACTGCTTTCTGGGTGACATTGGTGTTTTCTCTCTGAGAAACAAAGGTGAGAAATTCCAAACCTCGGCCTTTGTTATGGAGTTATGAAGACCAGTAAAAATTAGTAAAGCTCACTGGCAGATTAAGCTTTCCAAGTCGAAGAGATTAGTTTCAATTCTCACATTATGTGTGTTAAAGTGGGAGCTGGGATTTCACATGGCTTTGACAATCGCCATCAATTCCTTTCTTCAAGATTTGACTGCATATTCTCATTCTTTCCTTTTTTTCTCTTTTCTAGCTATACTTCCAATCTGCAGCTCATCCCTAGTTTCTCCCTATGTCTAGCAATGGCCATTCTCCATATGTCCACATTAAATCTATCATCAAAGGAGAATAAAAAGATAAAAGAACAAAGCCAGAGAAGTAAGACTCAATACTAAAATGTAAATTGGTGATAACACGTCTACTTCCAGGCAAATGTAATAACGAAAACCAGATTTATAATCCTTATGGAAACAGCTAAAAGCGTAGACAAAATATATAAGAAGCTGTTCTCAAAACATCAGACATGAGGCAGTGAAGGGCAGTGATCCCTGATATTGGGAAATAAGTGACATGGTTCCTATAGTGCCCTAGCTTATTGACTAGGCTGGGTTTTGAGTCTGTGCTATAGAGAGGAGGAAGCTGGCATAGCCCAACATATTCCCTGAATTGTGGAAGGGTTAGTCACTGATTCAGGAAGACTGCTATATTTCACAGAGCAGAGGACCAAAGAAGAGAAAGTTGTTCACAGAGAGAACTCCAGAGATCAACAGATGGTCTGCCTTGAGTACTCAATGGAATATTGATAAACTCTTGTGTATGAGGACACTGAGACCAGGGGAAGGAACAAAACCCACTGCCATACAGGGTCAGGAATAATGCCTGACAGCCAGTGTGGATGACCTCACAATGTACATGCCATTTGGAGAATACTTGATTTTTGTGTCAGTTACTGGACAAAAATTATCCCTAAACTAAGTGCTGCCTGTGCCTTGCCCAAAATATCTTTAAAGAAAGACCTGAAAGGATCAAGCTATTTGTAAGTAACTAAACCCTGTCCCAAATCAGAGGCAAGGATATTTTTAGGAATCTAAAAGTATCCAGCATCTGACAGGCTAAAACTGACCATGTTTGGCAACCCATAAATTATTATCAGGCATGCAAAGAAGCAGGAAAATAAGACACGTAAGGAAGGGGAACTCAACTGACACTGACCCAGAAATTACACAAATGATATAATTTATACATCCGAACATTCAAATAGTTATTATAACTATTATCAGTATATCCAAGAAATTATAGGGCAGAATGAGCATGTTAAATGGAGACATGCAAGTGGTATGTAAGACCTAAACCGAACTTCGCATGACAAAAGCAATGACTAAAATAAGAAATCTGGTCTATGATTATTGAATGGAATTAAAGGCATGTAGACAGTGCAGAAAAAAAGGTTGATGAACCTAAAGACATAGCAATGGAAATCGTCTGAAATGAAACACACAGACAAATTATGCCTGCAAACCATCCAACATACATGTCATTGTATCTCCAAGGAACACAGACAAGAAAACTAATTTGAGTAAATAATGAAACTAATTTGAATTTATAGTTGTTAATGTTGATGCAAACTAAAAATATATAGTTCCAATAAGGTCAATGAACCTCAACGACAGGAAATATGAGGAATACTACACCAAGGTACCCCACAATCAAATTGCTTTAATCCAGGGAAAGGGAGGGAAAATATTTCTCATCAGAACCAATGCAATCTAGAATACAGTAGGATAACATTTTTAAAGAACCTAAAGTAGGAAACCATTATGATCTGGGCTTAGGCAAACATTTCTAAGCTACACCACCAACAATATGATTCTTTACAATAAAAACATATGGTTGGATTTTATCACACTAAAACTTTTGCGTTTCAAAGAACAAAGACTTTGAAATCACAATACTGAGACTGGGAGAATATATATACCAATCATCTATGTGAAATGTGACTTGACTTATATCTAGAACATATGGGCAATCTGCAATATTCAATATTCTGAACCTAAATAATCCAAAAAAAGGCAAACGATTTGAGAAGACACATTACCAAAACAGTTATATGTACAGCAGATACACACATGAAAATGTGTTCAGCATCATGATAGGGAAATATAAATATAAACTACCATGAGATAAATGAGATACAATGAGATCAACTACTACTTCATGCCTACAAGATGTCTAAAATCAAAAGACAGGGCTCCGAAGTGTTAGCTAGGATATGAAAGAACTGGAATTCTCACACCCTGCTGATGAGAATGTAAAAGTGATAAAACTACCCGGGCAAACAGTTTGACAGTATCCTAAAAGGCTGAACATGCAACCTATTCTATGACTCAGCCAAATCTACTCTCAAATATTTTCCCTAGAGGGATCAATATATACGATCATACAAAAAAATAAATAAATAAATGAAAGAAAGAACAGAGCAGAAAAGAAATGAAAAGAAAAGAAACAAAAAGAAAGAAAAGAAAAAATGAATGTTTATAGAAGCTTTGTTTTCAATAGGCTAAGGAGCACCTGGTGCCTCAGTTGGTAGATTTCTTGATTTCTGCTTGGGTCATTATCCCACAGTCGTGATATTGAGACTCACATTGAGCTCCACACTAAGCATGGAGGCTGCTTAAGATTCTTTTTCTCTTCCCTCTGCTCTCTCTTTCTCTTTCTCTCTCCCTCCCCCTCTGCCTCTCCCTCTCTATCTCCCTCTCCCTCTCCATCTCCCTTTTCCTATCTCTCCCCCACCTCTACTTCCCCCCACCCCTCTCCTTCTCACTCACTCTCTCTCTCTCACTCTGTCTCTCTCTCTCTCTCTCTCTCTCTCTCTCTCTCTCTCTCTGTCATAAAAAGAAATAAATACGCCAAATGTGGAAATAATACAAATGTCCACTGACATGTGAACGGATAAAAAAGTAGTAAGATACAGACAACACTATGGATAATCTTCAAAACACTAAGTGAGAGAGGTCAACTCCACACCTCTAAATAATAAGGAGTATGTGTTATATAATTTTATTTTTATAGTATTCTAGAAAATGCAAGATAATATGTAGGGACAGAAAACAGACCAGAGCTTGCCTAGGAATGGGAATCGGGAAGATGTGGGGGACGGAGGGATATCTAAGGGATGAAAGGACATTTTTAGTGGTGACAGACATATTCTTTTCCTTGTTATGTATACATTGGTGGATATGTGACCAAAATTTACCAAATTATGTAATTGTATTTATTAGTATTAGTATTAATATTAATTATTAATTAAGTAATTTATTTATTAGGGCTTTTTTACAGAGACAGAAATGAAGCGTTCATAAGTGGGGGAGAGAGGCAAGGGAGAAATAGAGAATCTTAAGCAGACTGCATGCTTAGCATGGAGCCCAATAAAGGGCTTAATTGAACCTGGGATCATGACCTGAGCCAAAATCAAGAGTCTGATGCTCAAGTGACAGCCATCCAGGTGCTCCACCAATTATGTACTTTAAATAGGTACAGTTTGTGTATATCAGTTAAACATTAATGAAGTTCTTAAAAACAAACAAACAAACACACAAAACATGATTGGATATTGTGTCTTTTGACCTCTGGGGCTGCTATTTCAAACCTGGTCCACCAGCATCTACTGATTCTCGGAATCCCCAGTATCTTTCATTAACTCACTTAAGTTCTTAAAAATAAATGTAAGTTGGGAAAAGGGGGAATCCCCTGGCAGTTATCACGTGTATCAATTATAAATGTCATATCACTTAGAACTATGATCCATACATGAGATGGGTGATATAGCACATGTTTGCTTTCGACAACTTGGAGCTGTTTGAGTCCCAGCACCCCATTACCCTTGTACACTTGTTAATTACTAGTTTACCAGTTAATGGTCCTCTGTCTCCTTATACTGTATAAGAAGGGACTTGGTCTGTCTTGCTCACTTCTGTGTTTATAATGTTACAGAACAAGGCTGGAATGCTGGCGGAAAAACCAAATGGCACTCGGAGATCTTCTTTGGATTGCAGAACTTGGTGGAACGGCGGGCTCAGAGGACCCTGTTTCTCCAAACGCCTGAGCGCTGAATGCAAGTGGGGCAGGATATTTACAGTCATCAGCTGCCATATCTGTGGGGGTTTTCCTGAACACAGAAAACAAAGGAAGAAGAACCAGGAGGAGGGGTCTCTAAGATAGAGACCAGAGTTCGTTTTAGTCCCACCCGCCATTTTTGGTGCAGTATTTTATTCACTTCTCCAACATTATCCCATTTTATGCCTTTTAAGAAACCTTTTCAGTAGGTATCACCTTTCAGTTTTTTAGGTTGGTACCCTCAGAAGGCTAAGAAGCCTGCAGTAGTTTGGCGAGCAACAGTGTTTTCAATAAAATATATTATGGTATTCAGTGTAGAGGGGCCAATGGGAACAAGTAAAATTATGGAGAAGAGGGGCCCTGCCAGGGCAGGAAGCCAGGATCCCAATCCCTGAGATCTCATTTATTCCATTGATTGGTACTTTCCTGTTGTCTATCTTGAATTATTATTTATTATTATTATTATTATTATTATTATTATTATTATTATTATTATTATTATTATTATTTTATTTTTTAATTCCTTAACCTTAGTTCTGAGTATTTCTGACTGGTTTAAAAAATAGCAACATTCCTCCTCCGAAAATTTTCAAGTCCCTCCATTTTCTGAAGTGAGGAGGTCGGGGGCTTGTCTATTTTGGGGGATTACTGTCACCAGAGAGTTTATTTGGTTCTGTAAATTTACCAGAGAATCGGCCACCTGTTCCATGTCTTCATTTAGCTCTTGAGATAGTCCATGGTACAGTCCTATGCATAAACCTATGCCGCCTTATCCAGTTCCTATTCCTGTCACAATTTCTGAGCCTATCAGAATGGGTAGCAGGACTGCCCGTTTAGCCTGAGACTTGGGGCTAAAGGTTGTTAGCAACTGATCTTCAGTGTATACAAATATCTCTGGGGTCCGGAAGATGGAATAACATTTCAGAGTCCAGTTGGCCTCTAAGCATCGATAGGCCGAATTACAACACAGATAGAACACCCCAAGCGTGCAACATAGGGTCGTAGTACTCATTAAGGTTCTATCTCTTCCTCCTAGAGAGGGAATTCAGGGACTGTACGGATTAGATTGTCGGCATTGGGAGATGGACCCTAGTGGCCAGGGGTCCAATTAAGACAGAGGTGTTGGTTTTGAGGTTTTCAGGAGCTTCCCAGGTCAAATGGATTGGAGTAGCTAAGTAAGTCCTCTGGCTAGGGGCAAGCACATCCAGCAGGTTTGCATGTGATTATCTATCTTATGGAGGACTAGTAGAGCAGTGTCGGCCCAATGCTGGAGTGGGGAATTGGTAGGCATCTGATTGACGGCTGAAGTTTCAAAGGTTGGTAGGCTGCTGGCAGAGTGGTCGCCTTTATGGCTTGAATTACCCTATCCTGGGTATATGCTTTATAACTTTTTGAAGGGCCTGTAGTGCAGCTCTCCCCTGTTTGAGATTCCCCATTGAGGAAGGTAAGTGTAGCAAGCTCGCTTCCGTGTCTGGAGGCCCTTGTTGTGACATGGGTTACTGATAGTTTGGTTATATCCTCGGTCCAATACTTAGCACTTGGGGCACCAGGTGACTGACAGAGAGTGGGTGTTTTTCCCATGTAGCAATCTTTGTGGAGGGAGGGAAATGTGCTGAACACCCTGGACGCCCTTATTGTCCTATGACAATTGTGGGGGCAAATTTGATAAGCGGCAGTTGTGAGGGTGAGAACGGTTATCATAATATACAGGCAATACTTGGTAACCCTCCCATCCAGAGGAGGTATGTGAGGCCCAGGATGCATCTTTTGCACCATATCCAGATTGTTGGCGCAGTCTCTATCAGCCCAACAGTAAGAAGTAAGTCCAAGCTTATGACACCAGTAAGGGGCAAGGGTTGGCAAAGTTGCATTCAAACCCCTGGGCTTGGTTCACGCATTGATTCCTCAAGCTCCTGCTGTGTGCAGGCCAGCCATCTCCCATGGTGTGGCTGGAGCAGGGCTGGACACCTCAGGGGTCAGTTCCCTTTTGAGGGTAGGTTTAAGGGGATGAATGGATCTGGATCACTTCACCAGGTTGTGGGTTCTTCTGAGTGGACTTCTTAACTGTGGAGTGATGGACCCATGGGGTGATACCTGAAGTTTTGGGGGCTGTAGGAGTTGTTAGAATAACAGTGAGAGGCCCAATCCACCATGGAATAAGAGGTTCCTTCTTCCAATCTTTGACCCACACAGTGTCTTCTGGCTGAAAGAAGTGAACGGGGGTCCCTAAGGAATTGTGACCCTCTCTATGGTGTATCTCTAACTTGTTTAGGACTGCCCCCAATTTCTGGACCTGTTATCTTATTTCTTTGTCTCCAATATGGTTTAGGTCTCCTGGGAGCTGTCCTAAATGTGTGTGTGTGCATGGGGGTGGGGGGGAGGATCGCCCATATAATAACTCAAAAGGGGAGAATCCCAGTGCCCCAGGCGGGCATTGGGCACACAGGAGGACCAGCCGAATCAAATCTGGCCATGGGGGGTTAGTCTCTTGGTGGAACTTGGCCAGGGTTTCCTTGAGGGTGCAGTTCATCTGCTCTACCTTTCCCTGAGCCCTGGGGGCGTTAAGCAGTGTGCAGTTTCCAGGCAATGTTAAGGGACTTTGTTAGGGTTCGTATAATGTCCGCTCCAAACGCAGGTCCATTATTACTGTGTGTGGTTAAGCCCAATCTCCCATAGAAGACCTTTGGCCACCTCGTGAATTCATCACATTCTGGTCTGGAAAGCTTGGACGCATCCCAAATTGGTGCAGATTATTACAAGAAGGTACCTCAACCCTTTATTTGGTTGTATGCTGGTAAAGTCCACCCCTATGTCCATCCTTTGGGAACCAGGCAGGGGCCGTGGGGCCGAGCAAGCATTGTTTTTGGCACACATTACACATTATTCACTGACAGCCTGGCATAATGCTGGCAGTTGGCTGATACCGTAGTTCTTTTTGAAGAGGACCTCTAGAGCAGTTCCCTAAGAGGGTGAGTTAGTTATCTTCCTTCACTAGCTGCTTTCACATAGATGATGGGACAAGACTCACCATCCGTGTTTGCTTAGTGTGTCCCCTTGGTGGAAGCCCAACTTCTTTCTTCACTTGTGTCCATGGGTGGGGAGGCTTCCTTCTGGGGTGCAAGAGTCAGAGTGTAGGTAGGAGCTTCACCTAGGTCACCTCATGCAGCCACTCTGGCTGTTTTGTCGGCCTGGTGATTTCCTTGATTTATGGGGTCATCTCATTTCTGAGGTCCCTTACAGTGTAGGATAGCTACTTTGACTGCTAGCCATATGGTCTCAAGAAGCTTTAGTATTTCTTCCTCGTTTTTGATAGTTTTCTCTGAAGCGGTAAGGAGGCCTTTTTCTCTATAGATGGCCCCATGTACATCACAGTAGCAAAGCCATACATGGAATTGATGTAGATGTTAATTCATTTACTTTTGTAAGGATGATGGCTCAGGTTAAGGCGTACTGAGTCCAGCCCATTGTGCCGACCATCCTTCCGACAAGGCCTTAGCTTCCTGAACTTCCGTGGTAGTGATGACCGCATACCCTGCTCTTTGGCTGCACTCCTCTAAAAACCTGCTCCCATCGCTGAACAGGGTGATCCCTGGGCTTGTTATACCCTGGTCTTGGAAGTCTGGGAAGCTGGCGTAGACTTCATCCACTACTCCAGAACAGTCATGGTCAGGTTCTCCCTCCTCTGTGGGAAGGAAGGGGCCAGGTTTAGTGTTCTTACACTGTTTTGAGAGTGAGCCTTGGGTTCTCATAGAGAAGGCCTTGGGATTGTGTCAGCTGAGAAATGGAGAGGAAATGATATCCTTGGGTGCTTGTGAGCCACACAACCGTGTGTGGGACCTTAACATTAAATGTTTGGCCCAGTGTGAGCTTGTCTGCAACCTTAATGAGCAGGACTGTGGCTCTGAGGTTTTAGGCACAGTGGCCATCCTCCAGCCACAGGATCAATTTTTTTTTTTTTTTTTTTTTTGACGGAACACTGGCCATTGCCGAGGCACCATGCTCTGAGTGAGCACTCCTTTTCGTGTGTGAGGAAGTTAAAGGGTCTGTCTATGTCAGGCAAACCAAGGGCTGGGGCTTTTCCCAGAGCCAACTTTATTTCTGTGAAAGCGGCCCTCTCCTCCTCAGTCCATGTGAGGGGCTCCCAGTTTGGACCTCCCAACAGGTCATAGAGGGACCTCACTATGGCTGAGCATCTGAGGATTCCCAATGCGACAGAACCCTCTTGCCCCTAAACATTCACACAAGCCTCGTTTTGTTTGGGGCTGTGGCAGTGTGGTTCCACACTTTCTTCCTTTCTGGTCCTCGTTCTCCTTTTCCTTTTGTGAGGAGGGAGACTAAGTATTGGACCTGCTGCTGACGAATCTGTGCCTTTTTCCAAGAGGCCTGGTACCCCAAGTAGGATCAGAGCTTTAAGAAGGCCTGTGTACCTTTCATACAGTCTTCCTGGGTGTCACTGGAAAGGAGGTCTTCTACGTATTGGAGAAGGACATACCCTGAGGTTTCCTTCGGAAAGTCAGCGAGATCTGAACCTAGGGCTTCCCCCAGAAGAATGGGCGAATTGTTGAATCCTTGGGAAAGTAGTGTCCAGGTCAGCTGCATCTGGCGCTCTGTAACGGGCTCAGTCCATTCAAAGGCAAACAATGATTGCCTTTGCGGAGCCAGGCAGAGGCAGAAGAAAGCATCTTTTAGGTCGAAGCACATAACCCTTCCGGCTGACCACGGAATTTGGCTGAGGAGAGTATACTGAGGGTTCGGAATGACTGGGTGTAAGGAAACAGTCACTTTGCCAAAGGCCCTCAAATCCTGTACTGGTTGGTGTCCTCCTCCTAGCTTCTTGCCTGGCAAGAGTGAGGTATTCCAAACTGATTGGCACTCAGTTAGAATACCTCTTTCTCTGAGCTTGGTCAGGTGCTCTTGTATGCCCATTTTAGCCTCTAGTGGAAGGGGGTACTACCTTGGTGTCTGCGGTTGAGCTGCAGGGATCAGGTCCACAATGATTGGGACCCAATTCCAAGCTATTTCAGGCGGGTTATCATCAGACCATAGGGAGTGGAATGTAAGCCTGAATTCTTAGGGGTGACAAGGTAAGGCCTGGGCACCCAACAGTCTCCATTCTTCTTCCCTTGGCAGCGGTATCGCCAAGACCAGGGTTTCCTTCTGCCTTGGGTTTAATTGGAGGCTAGTGTGTCCAGTGGGTTCAAAAGGTATCTGGGCCCCAAGTTTGGAGAATAGATCGCGGCCCAGGAGAGGAATAGGGCAGTCAAGTAAGTAGAGGAACTCATGCCGGACCTTGTGACCCCCAAGTGCACCTTGTTGAGCTTGACAGAAGAGCTGTTGCATTGCCTGTGTCCCAGTAGCCCCAAGTATGGTTGCTGTCTTTTCGCCTATGGGCACTACCATGGAAGTAACCAAGGAGTATTCAGCCCCAGTTGAAAAGTATTTCAACCATGAAAGTTATTGTTCAGCCCTCCACCTCATTTCAGCCGTGGATTCATGGGGGCCGAGAAAGAAAGAGTCCGGTCCCCCTCAGTCCAATTCTACCCCGGCCAGATAAAGAAGGTTCTCACCTCGAGGTTCCTCCAGATATTGGCTGCGTTTTGAGGTTCCCATCCAATTCGGACATTCTTACAGTTTCCCTTGCCTTTGCAGTATGCACACTGGTCCCTAGCTAAAGGGGCTATGGGCTTCCCCCCTTTTTGTGGTTGGAGTTTTTCGATGCTGCTAAAAAACAGTAGCATCTGTTCTTTAGTTCTGCTGTGAGAAAGGTGGTCTTCTTTTTTAGTCTTCACTTCCTTTCAGCTGCAAATTTCTGTTCCTGAAAAACTGTATTGACGACCTCTAACAAGTGAGTGATATTCATCTGGTAAAGCCTTCCAACTTCTGAAGTTTTCGTCGGATATGTGGGGCAGCCTGTGCCACAAAAGAGGGATTTACCATATGTTGACTTTCTAGTGCCACGGGGTCAAACGGGACGTATACAGGGTATGCTTCACAGAATCTTTCATAGTAGTCTCCCGGACCTCCCTAGGGTGCTGTGTGACTGACGATATTTTAGTCATGTTCATGGGATTGTTGACTCCCTGAAGGAGGGCTTCCTGGTATCCTCAGACGTGGCCCTGTCCTCCTTATGTGGTGAAATCCCATGTTGGGTGTTCTTCAGGCATGCAGCTTGAGCCCAGACAGTAGGGTCATTGATTCCTGGAGATGTGTGATCTTCTAGGTACTGTCATGTTTCTGTCATCCTTATTTTTAATTCAACAAAGTATAGAGTAACTGTTGACAATCTTCCCAAGTCTGTTGTAGGTCTGGAAGAGGGACTCCATCAAGTCAACCATTGCTTGTGGCTTTTCGGAGTATGGTGGAGTGTTGTGTTTCCAATTGAGGAGGTCTGTTGTAGAGGAAGGTACATAACACATCATGGAATGGCTGGTCTGGACTGATCCATCCTCATTGTGTCTTTAAGGCTCTCTCGTCTCCTTTACATGCATTCGGAGAGTCTTATGTCTGGGTCTGAGGCGCAGTCTGGCTGCTGGACCATGTTGGGGTGGGTTATCTGGGTCTGAGAGTGGCGGGAAGATTTTCTACAAAATTTTCTACCTGGGACACCTATTAAGTCCTCTGGGGATTGATCATGTCCCCCTTCCACTCTTTTGGGTATGCTTGACTTCTTCGGGGCCCGGCCTTACCAGTTCCATGGAGCAGAACCTGCCCAAGACAACGGAGAAGGAGGCTGCTGAAATTCAGGCAGAGCATGCACTTTCTCCCTTGTGATCCTTTGCTTTGCCACCACCTCGCCTTTCTCCCAAACCGGTGGCAACAATGGACCAGTGCGGTTGGGTTTCCTGGTCAGCAATCTAGTATGTTATGGAACCAGGCTGGAACACTGGAGGAAAAACCAAGTGGCACTCAGAGAGTTTGGTCAGAGAGTTTGAGTCACCAAACGTCTGAGCATGGAGTCAAGTGGGGAGGGTAATGTATAGTCGTCAGCTTCCATATCTGTGGGGGTTTTCGCACATGCACCAAACAAAGGAAGAAGAACCCAGAAGCGAGGTCTCTAAGCTAGAAACCAGAGTCTGTTTGAGCCCCGTTGACCACCCCGTACTCCAATAAAGTGGGAGTACTTTATTCACTTCTCCAACAAGAGTAGAGCTCTAAATACCACATAGTATATGCTCATTAAATCTATATTAAGTGAATAGTTCTATTCTTTCTGTATCGGACATATAACAAGAATTTTGACAATCTATATGGTAAGAGTCCCCAGACCATCACATTATACGGATTTCAAGGTTGTCTAGTCTCCACACAATATTAAGGTTTGGTTACAACCACCATAAGCTAACCCTACAACCTCACATCCTGGATCATATAATGTCCCTGTCTCCTCCTCATTCACAATCTGTTGCAACTGAGTGCAGACCATTCCGTCATGTGGTCTTGGTTCAGAAAGCCAAATTCCTCCGTTTCTCTCAGTCAGACAGAATGAAATCTGACTGTGAACGTCTGCCAGTAATGTTGCAATAGAGATGAAGAAGATCAATTCAAGTGGACTCCCTGAGCTGATCCCTAGAATCTCTTTAGGGCATGAGTACAGTTAAATAGAAATGCTGCACTCAGAAATGTGTCTGCTGCTTATCCAAGGAACAAAAAGCAATCATTTAAAAAAGTAAGCCGTTTCCCTGCAGAACAGCTTAATCAGGGAGAGTGAGTGGTGCAAAGTGGGTGAATTCTTCTCTAGGGCCTTAATGATTGCAGAGACACAGTTCAACCTATGAGGGCGTTTACCAGAAACATGAAACCTGAGAGCTGCAATTGTTGGGTAACAATGTTCTCTAACTGTGCCTTATGCATTTACATGATAACCAAAGGGAGACAAGCACTAATTATAAGTGGCATAGAAGTGGACAGTTTCTACATGCTTCATCACCTCTTTGTAATAATTAGTCCTGTCTGTTCTTTGCACGTGAACATTCCGTTTTGGTCATTTTCCCCAAGAAAGAAATGGTCCCCTGTGTTTCAGTGGGCTTGTAAACTTAGCCTTCCTGAATAGGGTTGGAGACATCCAACGGGCATCTCTTGGTACCTGTTGTTTAATTTTGTTCGATAGTTATGGACGTACCCCTATAAAAGGATTCGGAATTTTGTTAGTATGTCTTAAGACTGAATTGGAAGCCCATTTTCTGTATTCCATTCAACTTAACAAAGAGAGTATTGCATGTCAGACATTGTGAAACATATAACTGAAGGAATATTACTTCCCAAAGATTGACCCTCAAAATCAGTACACCTTACTAATGATGCCTTGTTTTTTGGAAGGTCATGAAGGTGCGGATCAAGGGAAGAATGGATTAAATTACATAGAACCAATAAGAAAATACACATGTACATTTAACCTTAGTACGGATAACCAATAATTAATGAAATGTTGTTTATTTCATTTATTTATATGTATGTGTATGTGTATGTGTATGTGTATGTGTATCCTTATACTGGGCTATGGCGAAATATGTGTTCCTTACAGTAGACTGGGGATAAAATATTTGAAAGACGCTGTGCTCATGCACCTTATCAAGCGGCCTGGTGCCTCAGTAGCTTGGTTTCTTGATAGGGCTTAGGTGCATCCGCTTCATGCGCTTGCATGAAATTTGGAAGATATGATGGCTAATTTTATGTGTCAACTTTACTGGGCCACAGAGGTCCAGATGCTTGGTGAAACGTTTTTCTGGTGTTTTGTGATGGGAAATAATTGAGTCTGTACAGTGAGTAAAACAGATTATTTTCCTAATGTAAGTGGGCCTTATGTAATCAGTGAGAAGGCCTGAATAGAATAAGGATGATTCTCCCAGGGATACTAGGGAATTACTCTTGCCTGCCTGAATGTCTTTCAACTGGGACATTGGCCTCTTCCCCGGATTCAGACTGAAACAGCAGCTCTACCTGAGATTCAAGCCTGCCAGCCATTGGACAACAACTATGCCATCAGATCTCGTGGGTTTCCAGCTAGCCAACACATCCTGAAGATCTTGGGACTTGTCAGCATCCACCTTTATGGGAGCCAATTTCTTATAATAAATAAATAAGTAAACAAACAAACAAACAAACAAATAAATAAATAAAACATTCATAAATATATAAATATATTTATAGTAATAGATTCATATTTTATGTGAATGTATTTACATAAATATAAATAAATATAAATATAAATATATAAATATATTATATATTATAATATATATATGAGAAACAGAATTTTTCTCTGTTGAATCTTACTAATTCAGGAGGTGAAAAGTATTATCTATTGGTTCTACAGCTTTTTTTTTTTTAAAAAACAGAATGTGGTAGACATTATTCTAAAGAAAAATAAAATAGCCCCCAACGATCCATACCTTACAGCTGACAACCCATGAATATGAAGAGAGACCATTTCTACTGTCGTGTTGTATTATAGAGAGAGATTTTCTGGATCAACCTAGAATCATCATGAACCCATGCATCATAAACCCATGCAAAGCAGACAGTTTTCACTGGCTGGCCATCCCACAATCTGAAAATGAAGACCTCAGTTTTATAACTGCAAGGAACTTAATTGTCCAAAACCCAAATAATCTCAGAAGTAGATTTCTCCAGATAAGAACCCAACCTACTGACACTTGACTCTTACCTAGTGATACCCTAGGCCCAGAACACCAGTGAGTCTGCCTGGACAGAGCAGTGAGTCTGCTGGGGTTATTCTGCCAAGACAATTCTGCAGGGCTGTCTTTGGATTCTGGGAGTGCAGTGTACACCCCACTTAACTAACACTTCTCCTGATGGTTTGAACACACAATTGCTCATATTAAGTCACTGCTTGGATATAAGGTAATTTCTGCCATATGCTGCTGAAATTTGTCTATTTTATTTCCACATACCTCCTACTTGGTAAATGCAATGATACCTGTAGCTTATTTCAAACTCAAGTAAAACAAACACAAAACTCTAAAGAATGGACCTCTCCTTACCTCTTGAAAATACCTCTTCTTTTATTTTTGATAACATTTGACTCTCCTGGTTTCTCTTATATATGCCCTCTATTAATTTTCATTCTATTCTCCTGCCTCATTTCCATTCATCAAGTATGCATTGAGCACGTACTATATTGTAGGCACTGTATACAAAGAACAGAGGTCTTATCTAGAACTATTAATGGACCTTGTTATCCAGGGATTTGCCGCTGTGTAAACAAATTAACTATACTGAGTTCATAACATCTGTAATAGGGGTGGATAAATGTACCCTGGAATTGCAAAGAAGAAAACACATGATTCTCTAGGGCACCCAGGGAGTGCTTTACACAAATGAGAGTCACTTGAAGTGAGTCTTCTAGAGAAGACATATTTCAAATCAACAGAGAAAGGAAGGGCATTGCAGGCAGGAAAAAAAAAAGAGAGAGAGAGAGAGCAAGACATGGAAGTTTGAAAATGTGACACATTAAAGGAGTAGCAAAGTTTCCTTTGGATGGATTTCATGTGGGAATGGGAGATTGGTAAAGAGTGAGGATTAATGTAGAAGAAGACATATTTATTGGATCCTAGAAACAGTTAACAGGAGATAGTTATTGTGCCCAAATGACTTTGATGACTACCCATTGTATTCAAATAAACCTGAAGAAACCTCTTGGCTTAGTTAGAACGTTGCTCATCATCTGATTAATTCTATAAGGTTAATCTAATATCATGTTCCTCTTCTCTACCAACCATTCACTCATTTCCTCATTTATTTATTTAGTCAGAGAGGGTATGTGTGGGGTGCATATCATGAAGAATGTGAAAGTCATTATAAGTACTTTGACTTTTATTTTCGATGAGATGGAAAGTCAGTTGAGTAGTCTGACCAAATTCACATTTGAGTTTTATTTAATTATCTATCTATCTATCTATCTATCTATCTATCTATCTATCTATCTATCTATCTATCTATATAACTATCTATATAACTATCTATCTATCTATCTATTTAATTTAATGAGAGTGCCCGCAGGGGTTTGGAGGGAGCGAGAGAGAGAGACAGAGAGAGAGACAGAGGGAGAGAGAGAGAGAGAGAGAGAGAGAGAATCTCAAACAGGTTTCATGCCTAATTCATGCCTAGCACAGATCCTAATACAGGTTCTGACCCCATGACGTCATGCTTTCTGGATCATGAACTGAGCCAAAATCAAGAGTCAGATGGCTAACCACCTGAGTCGCCCAGGTGACCCTATTTGTATGTTAAACAAATCACTCTGACTACTATCTGCGGAGCAGGATGGAGTGGGAAGCAAGCATACAAGCAACAACAGCAACAAAATAAGGAGGTTACTATAGTAATCCTGAAATAACTTCCATCCTGAATAAGGATGGAAGAAGGGGACATAGTGAGAAAATTATGATCATGTGTATAATATAAATGTGGATATAATAAGATTGCTTGTAGTTTGAATATAAGGTATGAGAAAAACAGATATAAAAGATGACACCAAGTTCGTTTTTTTTTCTTTTGTTTGTTTCTGTTTTTGTTTTTGTATTTGTTTTTTTGGGCTGGACCACAGGTTGGTGGTAGTTTTAAGTTGTCTGTTAGAGATCATAGGTTTTACGGGAAACATCAGGACTTGCTCTTTTCACATGGTGATTTTGAGATGCTTATCAGACATCCAAGCTGCCTTTTTGTGAATGTAGTTAGATATAGGCATCTGGAGTTTAAAGTAAGAAGTTTAGTGTGGACTGTAGGCTGGATTACTTAGCATGCGATCGCATGAGATCAGCTAGGGAGTGAGAATGGATGAGAGAGAAGACATGCAAGGACTGAGCTCTGGGGTCTCTAACTCTTAAAGTACTGCAAGATGTGGAAAACCTAGCGAAGGAAACTAGACACAGTGGCCACTAAAGGAATAGGCGAGACATGAGGAGGCTCTCAAGTCCAGGAAGCCTGGTAAGGAATGTGTTTCAAGGAAGGAGGTATCAAATTGGTCAAGTGCTGATGGCAAGTCAAATAGGATGAGGTCAAATAAATGATCATCAGGGTCACAAGGGGGGGTCACTTGGTTAAGGGTCTGACTCTTGGTTTCACCTCAGGTCATGATCTCATGGTTTGTGGGTTCAAGCCCCAGGTCGGGCTCCATGCTGACAGTGTGGAGTCTGCTTAGGATTCTCTCTATGCCTCCATCTGTCTCATATCCTCCCCTGCTCACTCTCCCTTTCTTTCAAAATGAATACATACACTTTAAAACTTATTAAAATATAAATAATCACTGTGTTTTGCAAAGTGGATGCCATTGACATGTGATGAGAACCATTTCAGTAGCACCGAGGAAAAGCCTAATGGGAGTGGATTCAACAGAGAATTGGAGGAGAATGACTGTAGACAGGGAGTAAGGCAATTCTTTCGAGGAGCATTGTGACAAAATGAGGGTGAAAAATGAGGCAGCAGTGGGAAGGGAAGGGAGCAGGGTCAAGAGAGGGCTGTGCTTTTTCTTTCTAAAATTTGAGAAATAAAAGCATTTTTTTAATTTCCACATTGCTGTTGGAAATAATGATATGGCAGAGTGGGGGAGAATTGCTGACAGAAATGTTCTTAACAGGGCAAGAGTGACTTTGGTCTAGTGTCCAAAAGATAATTGGCTCAGAGAGGAATGAACAGATCCTTCATATGAATGTTGGTGAGAGCAGAGCACAAGGAAATAGATGTAGATGGAATGGTAGATGCGATAGGTGATTTTTCAAATTCTCTGTTCAGTGACCTGGTTTTCTCAGTGCGGTAATAGGCAAAGTTATAAGACCAGAGTGAAGAAGGGTTGGGAACAGTTGGAAGTTTGCGGAGAAGGAAGTTGTGAACTAGAGGTCTAGGGGTGTGAGGAAGTAGCCTTCTGACCTCACTTGAGTCAGTGGCCATCAAGTAACTTTTGTGCTGCTTTCCTCCAATTACATAGGATGTTGCTATGTGCAGGAAGTAGATTGAACTTCCTGCAGTTCCCCACTTCTTTACCTCTGCATAGGTAAGTTTGCATCTGCCTGAGAAGCCCTATCTACCCTAATCACTCATATTTCAAATTTGCCTCAACCATTACATACTTAATCCCACCAGGCAGAGTTAATTAGTCCCTTCTTGGAACTCTTGTGGTACCATGTGCAGTGCCCTGTACTGTAAGTTTTGCCATATTGTAATAATTTGCGTCCCTGTCTCCCTAGATAATTTGGCCACTACTTGAGGGGGTCAGTTTGGTCATTGCAGTTCCTAGTATACAGTTTGACTAATGGTAGCCTTTGTCAATTGCCAATTGAATTCAGTAGAAATGAGTTGAATTGAATCGAATTACTGAATTGAATTGAATTGAATTGAACTGAATTGAATTGAATTGAATTGAATGGAGAGAATTAGTAGAAAGAATTGGCAGGTAGGAGAGGCAGAGCCTCGAAAGAGTGGTGACATTTAGAACAAGACTTGTCTGATCTATAAGGAGGGGAACTCCTGCTCATGAGAGTGGGAAAGGTAACTGTTTCCTCACCTGTAGTGGTGGAGTGAATGGAGCCGAAACCCCCAATGAACTTCTGTAAATTGTGTCAACAATTCTTACTTCTATAGTGTTTGCTTTGAGGACCAAAAGAGTTCATATATGCAGAAGGATTTTGTACATAAAAATGTGCTGCATAATGTAAGTTACTCTTTCTCACAACACTCTGTGCCAAGAAAAAGGAATGTGTTGATTTTATATATTTTACTAAAGGGTAGCATGTTTAACAGAGGAAGAGAAGGACGGGTTAAAAAAAAAAAAAACCAATGATGATAGTTACACTCGTCTTGTTGACCTTTCTAGTCTTCAAAGTCTCTTTAGAAGATATCATCATGGTCTCTTTCAGTTACAGATGCCTCTTATTGTCTCCGAGACAATAACCCTAATATGATCTAATTTGCTAAGCCAGGTGGTGTGGAAGACAGATAAAACTGCCAGCTCATTCTGCAGAAAGCAGCATATAAGGAGCCCACTGATCTGACAGGCTTGTGTCACAATGCACAAGTTTGGGAATTGCCCAGGCTCAGAAAAGGCCAGTTTTTCGCAACAGTGTAAAACTCAAGAGAACTCTCTAACACAGAGGCGATGTTCACAGTTCCACAGAAATAACATGTTTGATTCTTGATGCTGACTAGAAGTCAACCAGTTGTTTTAACACAGGTTTTAACTCTTATTGGTTTCACTTCACTTTCCTTACGTTTCAGGTTTCTTAAGGCAGGGACCATGTTCTGGGCTTCCTAACCTCTGCCCACACATGTCTACCATGCTATTTCATGGGCGCTCCGTTATCATCTGTTATTAACTGGTTTTTTTCGTAGGTGTCAGGCAGCTTTCATGGTGACCACGTTATTGGCAGAGCATAAAGAGAGTGGCAATAGTGGAGCTTTCTCTGCCATATTAACCACATGTTACTCTCTTAAAATTCCTGGAATATATGTATGATGTCCTGTATGAATGATGGTGAGTTTATGACACTCATATTCTACTCCTTTTTCCCAACAGTTTAAAATACCTTTACGGCAGTTTACCTTCCTTTCATTCCCTAACTTAAAATAATGTACTTCTTTGGCTTTGGACTACCTGTCTACCTGCTAAAAGATGCAGCACGAGAAAACATGTTTGCATTTTGATGTGTTCTTAGCAGGCTGCCTTACTTGCCAAGTCTGCTGGGTGGGTTGGGTAACACTGTTATTTCTGTGAGGATCTTCTAAGATACAAGTATATTTCTTGGGCAAAGTAGCATGTTGAGTCCATCATCATTTGGAGTGAAACTCAGTCTACGTCCAGTAGACTTGGTCCCATTGGTCACATGAAGGAATGAAAAACAGGCCATATTCGTTTTGATGTCATAACATCCTGGGACATATAGTGATGCCCATAAAAAAAAAAAAAAGAATCAGACTGGGGACTCCATTTAAGAGATATCTCAGCAAGCAGAATCAAGATGCCAGAATGAGGAACAAAGATAAATGCTGTGTAGGTTCTAGAGGTTGGAGACATTGCTCCAGCAGAGAGAAAATTCCTTCAGGATTAAGGGAGAGGCTGGATAGTGATCTACAGGCCCCTTGTTACCACCTCCAGGCCATGATCTTTATGCTCCTCTGAATTTCCTGCCTTCATCTCCTTAGTCCATCTATTCAATCCCAGAGTGCCACCCTTTTCTTCATGGAAATTTCTGGAGTCCCTTCCTACTCTTCTTTCTTCTCACGTTGCTCCTACCTCTGTTGTGGGCAATTTCAGAATGCTGGTAAAATTGCTCTAGCAATGTAGCTTCAGGGTACTTTAAATTTTCTGGCTCTCACAACCTAAGAGTCATTTTCCTCCAGTAGCTAACCTCCGTGATGGTACTCTGAGCTCTATGATCATCCAGATGTCTCCTGGTAGAATGTCAATATTAACGTGCCAATATCTGAGAAGATAACCTCCCCTAACCAGGTGTCTCACTACTTGACTTCACAATTTCTCTTCTTCAGCCCGATAGAGACGTGTGGTTCCTCCTTCCTCCCTATCATTTCCCTGCATATCATCCCTTGTGGCTCCACTTCCCTTCCAAATGCAGTGTATACACCTCAGTATGTCACTTTGTGCTGGAACGTCCTAGTCCTCTGCTGCATCTGCTTTGGTGGCCTTGAAGCTTGGATGAGTCCTCCACTCTGTCAGCCCATCCTCTGTGTCACTCAGCCCAGTGAACTGTTACAGGGACTCACAGTCACTAGGGTCACTCACTCTAATTTTATGGTTGCGGATGTCAACATACCCCGAGAGTTTCTTGCCAATCTTAAGCGGTCTTCTCCACACAGTAGCTATTCCATACCTCCATCATTTCCCTCAACCTATCTTTTTCACCTTTCCCTGGGAAATGGCTCTTATTTCATAGATAGAACGTAGATTGTAGACACCTTCAAACTCTCACTCAGACCTCATAATGACACGTTTCAACACAACTTTCAACCCCAACCCCTGTATGAGAGACAAAAATGTTCCTATTCGCACTCTAGATTCATTAATTCATTCGGCAATCACTGAGAGCCAACTGAGTCCTACGAAGCACTGTGCTGTATGCTTGGGACATTAGAGATGAGGGGATAGACCCTACTCACAAGGCGCTTACAATCACAAGGAGCTTACAATCATGTAGGGGAGACAGATATTATGGTGTAATTGTCCAAACATGCACGGAGCATGAGGAGAGTGTGAAGAGAAAATCTATGTAACTCAGCCTTCAGGGGAAGGAGAAGAAGTGTCGTAAGGGACTTTTCAGATGGGGTGGTATCTTGAACTAATCCTTAAAGTGTGAGTAGGTATTAATTAGGCAAGGTTGGAGTAGGAATGAGACAAGAGGTTCAGGCATTACACAGTAGAGAAAAATCACACTGAATATAGGGAGAGGGTATAAGTAAAAATTGGACATTGAGTCATTCCAATTCTTGACTGTGTCCTACGCTTTGTGAAGAGGTCATCTCACAAAAAACCTCAAACGAGCACATGTTCCCAAAATTTCCTTCTCCATTTTTTATTCTTTATCCTAGTGTAATTCCTCTCATTTCCTCACCAGTATGATTCAATTAGTAACTCCCTTCTGTGGATACTATGGCAACCACATTTCCTCTATGCCGCACCCTTCTGTATCTTTGCTTGGCATCAGTGCAACCTCATGATGAAGCTCATATCTCTACTCCGCTTAGAGTGGACTTTGTAACATGCAAAACTTATTCCATCACTGCCTTCCAAGCTGTGGTTCCCCCACACTCCAGCATGAGAGAAAACACCTTTCCCATCCACACCCTGCCCCCACCTTTGCATCCTTACTGGTCCTGGGCCAATGTTCATGCCCTTAGACTCCCTCATGATCAACTATCAGCAAATTCCTTAATATGCCCTATTGTTTTATGCCTAGTTGTCTTCCCCATCACCATGGGTATGTTTTGATGCAGCATCTTAATTCGTACGTATTTTAAGGCAGGCTAAAATAATTATCAAATATCTAACATATTCTCTTTTCTTTATTTCCCAGATAACAATGGTAATAGATGATTTTTTTTTATTTTTAATTTTCTATTATTGAAGTATAGATTACATACAGTGCTATTTTAGTTTCAGGTGTATAAAATAGCGATTTGATAATTCTATACATTATTCAGTGCTCTCCGTGGTAAGTGTAATCACCATTTTTCACCATATCGTGTTGTTATAATATCAACTATATTTCCTGTGGTGTACTTTTCATCTCTGTCAGTTATGTATTTTATGACAGGAAGTTTGTAACTCTTAGTCACCTTTCCCTATCTCACATACCCCACCCACTTCTATTCTTGTAACTACAAGTTTGTTCTCTGTATTGAAGAATCTGTCTGTTTCTTTTTCTGTTTTGTTTTTAGCTTCTACATAAAAGTGAAATTATATGATATTTCCTTTTATCGGAATAATCCCACGTAGCATAATACCCTGTAGGTTCACACATGTTGTTGCAAACGGCAAGGTTTTATTCCTTTTTTTTTTAATTAAATTATATTCCATTATATGGACACTACATTTCTTTATGAATTCATCTATTGACAGACTCTTGGGCTGCTTCCATAGCTGGGCTATCATAAATAATGCTTTAATAAACACAGAGGTGCATGCCTCTTTCCAAATTGGGGTTTACCTTTTCTTTGGGTATATACCCAGGAGTGGAATTATTGGATGATATAGTATTTCTGCATTAATTTCTTGAGGAACCTGCATTCTGTTTCCTAGAGTGGCTGCACCTATTTACATTCCCACCAAGAGTGCATTGGTGTTACTTTTTCTCTTACCTTCTCACCAATACTTGTTATTGCTTGTCTTGCTGATACTAGGCATTCTGTCAGGTGTGAATTGATGTGTCATTGTGGTTTTGATTCAGGTTTCTCTGATTAGTGATGTTGAGCATCTTTAATATGTCTGGTGATGTAGTAGACACTCTTAATTCATCCCTTTCCCCTTCCCTTTTGTTTCTTTCCAGGGTGATGATGACACTGATGATGTCATCTGACAGCTTAAGTCACCATTTTAATCTTCTATCAAGTTCATACATTACTTCAAGTGTCCTGCTTTCCTGCTTCAAGTTACGATGTTTCCAATGCATTACATGACGTCCCTTCCACTAGTCCTCCTAGGGCACCCTGACTCACCTTTTATTACTACCCACCGTCACTCATACTCTTAGAAAGTTACTCTAGTTACTTGTCCTGATCCAACATTCTCTTTCTATGCCCGACTCTAATCTCTATACACACTTCAATTGACACCTGATACACTTAATTTTTTTGCTAATGTTTATTTATTCATTTATTTATTTTTATTATTGGAGGAGAGAGAGACAGAGCATCAGTGGGTGAGAGGCAGAGAGACAAGGAGGTGTAGAATCCGAAGCAGCCTCCAGCTCTCAGCTGTCAGCACAGAATCCTACATGGATCTTGAACTCACAAGCTGTGAGATAATGGCCCAAGTTGAAGTCGGCCCCTTTCCCAACTGAGCCACCCAGGTGCCCCAACACATCTTCCCCTTTCATGTCTCCAATAGGACTTAATATTTCTGTGGACCAGGACTATCCATTCATTAACTTCTAGCACCTCCTACAGTTTGGGAAAAAATAGACACTCAATTATTTGATGCTCAATTGACAAATAAAGGAAGGAATGGGTCCAAAGACAAAGGGCTCAATAAAGACTTTTGTTCCTATGAATTCAACCCAGATTAACACTAGAGCATTTGAATTCAACTGGAGGGTCCTTTAGCCAACGGTGGGAGAATTTACTATATTCTAAGAGTTGCCAGCTGAGAGAGTAAGATTTTTTTGAAGAAATATGAAAGGTAGTTTAATTTCCTAAGAGGCCAAGCCTTGAAAGCTTATCTATAAGAACTATATAATGTAAGATGATTCTGGATCATGATGAAACTCAAGGGCAGTGAGAGCCATGACAACATGGGGAACACACAGTAAGGACCACAGTAGTCCCGGAAGTGCTGTCCTGTATGAGAAAAGAGAGTTTAGTGACCCTGTATGGAGGGAGAGGGTAAACGGTGGGCAGAGTAGGGAGGGGAGGAAGTTGGGATCCAAACTGCAATATTGAAATATCAGAGGAGTGTTATTGTCATATTCATAAACTTCCCTATATATATCCTAAGGAAAACATTTTTTTTCCTTTAACGAGCTTTTTAAAGGTAATATACACGTGGTAAAAATTCATATAGTAGCAAAAAAAGTTATTCAATGAAAGTAAATCTATGTCTTCGGTAGGACTCCATTATTCTTCCCCAGAAGAAGACCACTTTTAACAGTTTGTAGGGTTTTTTTTCCAGAATCTCAAAGTATATAATATGCATATCTCACATGAGAAAAAAAAAAAAAAAATATATATATATATATATATATATATATATATATATATATATATATATATATATATATATATATATATATATATATATATATATATATATATATATATATATATATATAGCTGGTACCAAGATATTATGTACAGCTCTCCATTTTATAGATACATGATTTTTGTGATTGTGAAAAGGTATGACATGAGATTTGCCCTCTTAAAAATTAAAGTGTCTGGTCCAATGGGACATTATTTTTTAAATATACTTCATGGTATATATCCTACCCTGGCTTCATTAGAGGTATGTAATCTGTCCCCTGTTTATGTGTATTTAATTTGTTTGTAGTCTACGAGTATAGAAAACAATGCTGCCATGAAAGTCCTTGTACACATATTTGCCTGCCAGAGTCCAGCAGACTGCGGGTGGTGGCTCGAAAATCTTAACTGGAAAGAGTTTAATGGAGAAACTATGAACACAGGTGCTGGTGAGATAAACCGGCTCCAAACTAGTGGTTCAGTCCTTGGGGACTAGCAAGAGAAGACTTCACCTCTCCCAGGCACCAAGGGACAAGGAAAGGGCGAGTGTTACTAGAAGCCAATGAGCCCACGGCTGGGAGAGAAGCCACCTAACAGGAGATGTGGCCATAGACTGAGGAATAAGCCACTGCCAAAATTCCAGAGTTCAGAGTACATATAATGACTGCTTTTCTTTTGCTCTCTGGCTACCTATTAGTATCCCTGCCAACTATGGACGGAAGCCAGAGGACAAGAAAGCCTAAACGATGCAGTCCATGGACGTGAGTTTACTAGCAGGCATAGGATGATCAAAAATATATCTGCAAGCATGAATTGAGGATTAGCAGTCCCTGGCTTAATATGGTTAGACCTTACAATAGTGTGAAAATGATAGCATTGTTTACAAATTGTCCTTTGAAAAGCACCTGGCTTGCTCAGTGGTGTAAGCATCTGACTTTAGTTCATGTCAAGATTTCACGGCTCGTGAGTCCAAGCCTGCCTCAGGCTATGCTGACAACTTGCATCCTGGGGCTGACTTGAGATTCTGTGTGTGTGTCTCTCTCTCTCTGCCCCTGCCCTGCTCGCACTCTTTCTGTCTCTCTTTCTCTCCAAAACTTGAATAAACATTAAACGTTTTCAAAGATAAATTGTACTTCAAATTGAAGATTTTGACCTCTCCCAGTGCTAATGAGAGGCGATACGACCCTCTCCTGTGATGCCTGGCAGAGCATCCAGCCACAGCTCCCAGTCCACCACATGATCATGGTGGTGAACAATCTATATGCTTACAGCCATTCTGTACTCACACAACCGTTGTGTTTATGCTTTCAACACAGTATTCACTGAAATACATGAGACAGTTAAACTTTAATATAACATAGGCTGTGTGTTAGATGATGTCTCATAATTTCAGCTCATGCAACTATTCTGAACAGACATTATAGAGGCTAGACTAAACTATGATATTCAGCACATTACGTGTGTTACATGCATTTTTGGCTTAGAATAATTTCCACTCACACTGGTTTTACCTAGAGGTGAGTCCATCCTAAATCAAGGAAGATTTGTAATGTAAAAATCTTGGGAAATTTCCTAGAACTGGAATTGTGGTATCAGTAGAACAGAAAGAACCTCTTCCACATCCATTCCTCCACCTCCTTCCCTTGCAGGTTATTACCAGCGCTGATCTGTGCCTACAGGCACTCAGAATTAGGACTACATACCCCAGCTTCCCTTGCAGCCAAAGCAATATGAGAGGAAGTGTCATGTGACACCTTCTGAGAAAGTTGAGACAGCTGTGTGCCTTGTGTCCTTTATTTTTTCTTTGATATCATTCACATGCTGTCTTGGATCCTGAACTCTAGGCCAAACTATTTGGATGGAAAGTGAACTGAGATTCTTCCAGCAAGAGCTGGTAGGAACCATATTTCTATGCACTTCATAGAATACAGCTGCCCAATCAGACTTGAGCTGTATACCTCCAAAGTTCATTGATTTGGGAGAGAAATCCACTTTTACACTGTTAAAACCATAGTTCTTCCTTGTTCTGTGTCGTAGGGAAAAACCTAACCCTCATGAAGGTATACAGATAACAGGTATAAATATGTTGAGTTTTTATGGATATTGTCAAGTTTGGTATTTTAAAGTGAATTTTTAGTACTGAGTTTGAATTCAGCTACTCCATTCACAGCACATGTCTTAATCTTCTTGTGCCTCTGATTTCTCAGAGGGGTAGTAATATAAAGCACTTCATTTGGTTGTTATGAGGAATAATTAAATTAAAATATGTGAAATAAATCAGTGTCTGTCCAACATGCTAAATACTCAATAAATGTTCTTACTGTTATTTTTACCATTATCATGTTAAACTGTCCTCCAAAAAAGAGGTACCAGTTCGCCAATTACATTTCTGAAATGCCTCTTTCCTCTTCCGTTTTCCATAGTGTGCATTACCAATGTTTTTGTCCAAAAGATAGTAGTATTTCATTTTTATTTGCAATTCCTTTCTAAAATTGTGGTTGTACCTCTTATAGTTTTTAAAAGTCATTTATGCTTGTTTTCTGGTTAACTTCCTTTTTCTTTCCTCTATTCCTTCTATTGGATTTTTGTTTTGTTTTACAGTGTGGCTTAAAAAAAAGCAATACAAGCATTATGGGAATTTGTCTTCTGTGTTTCTATTGGTGGTGCAAATATATCCACTAATTTTCATTTGCCTTTTTTTAATTTTTTTATTTTTTTTCACTTAATGTGCATTTATTTTGTGAGAGAGAGAGTGAGAGTGAGAGCAGGGAAGGAGAAGAGAGAGAGGGAGACACAGAATCTGAAACAGACTCCCGACTCTGAGCATTCAGAAAAGAGCTACATGCAGGGCTCAAACCCACAAACCATGAGATCGTGACCTGAGTCGAATTTGGAGGCTTAACCTACCAAGCCACCCAGGCACCTCACTTTATTTTTTCTTTTCCTTTTTTTTTTGGCTTTGTTTTTTCTTTACAAAATTAAAAAAATATATGTACAATATAATAAAAATGATCCTTCTCTACTATCGTTACATCTGAGCTTAATGTCCACCCCTATTTTAGAAAGATCTTTGTCATTCTGGATTATAAGAATAATTCCCCCATGTTTTCTCCTAGGACTTCATAGATTGACTTACATAAAAACATATCTTCTCCATTTGTAATAAAACTGGGGGAGGCAGTGAGATAAGATTTAAAGTGATTCTGCAGATGACTGTGTTGGAGCGTTGGCAAAAATGAATGCTTTGACACATAAATCTTACCTAAGAAAGTTATAGTTTCCTTTGATCCACTTAAAACATACTTCTTAAACAAAGCATGTGGGAAGCCATCCTCCTTGCAGGTATGGGGTAAGCTTGCCTCCTGGGCTTTTGTGTTGTTTTTTGGTTTGTTTATTTGTTTGTTTGTTTGTTTCTTTTACTCTTAGGGGGAAACGCATAAGTTGTTTATAATGAAATTTTGTATTTCCAGGTTAAGGTGCTGTCAGGTACAGCATAACTAATTTCCCAGTTTATAAGACTGCCTCTCACACATCGCTTCCTGGTGGTAGGCAAAATTTCTTTCTCTGCAACCAGGGCCATACTGCCACTTGTTCACAGGTTAAGTAATGATGCCAAGACATTTTTATGCCTATGCTAACAATGACCCACCTGTGGACAAGTGCAGACAGATACTGCCTACCTTTTAAGGCCAAGGAGGGATTGAGCCCACAGCCTTCCACTGGGCTCCACCATTGTTTCTGCTCTCTCTGGTGTTTGTCAGTTGTTATCATCATGTTTGAGAACACACGCTTAGAGTAAAACTATCTGACTATGTACTTCCATCTTGAGCTATAGGGAAACAAATAAAGTCCCCTTACCTTTTTTGTTCTTTGCTTTCTCTTTTGTGAAACGGGCATTATCACAGTGTGGAAATTCAATAATTAAAGAAATAAATACCTAAGTGCTTAAAATTTCTTAGCAACAAACGCTCAGTAAATATTAATAAGGCTTTTCCCAATAAAGAATAGAAAAATAACTTTCTTGTTTTCTCCTATATTTTATAGATGCATTTTTAAAGAAAACATATAACATTGGTAACAATATTATAGCATATAATAATATGACATAATGCAAATTAAGACATTTATAAGAAAAGTATTGAAACTTCATGAATAGTATCACTGTTACTATTATTCGAACAATGCATTTGCTTTGAAAGGTTCACTTAGTTATATACTAAATTTGCATATGCTTTGAACCTACTTCTGGATTCTCTATGATGATTCATTCATTCAGCTGGACCACATTTGCTTTATAACATAATTTATTATCTGGTAGAACTCGCCTAATTCATATGCTACCTTTCAGAAAAAATTTTCTGGATCAGCTTGAATTTTGATATTTCTACAAAAATCTTAGAACCAGCTGATCTGATTTTAAAAATCCATATTTTATTGGGCTTGCAACAAATTTCCATAGAAATTTAGAGATAGTTGGCATTCTTACAATAATAACTTTTCCTATTCCTACACAGGGAATGTATATATTTAAGCTTTTTTTTTTTTTTAAATCTCTTAGATGAGTTTAAAGTTTTCTGAAAGGCTTATTTATATACTTCTTTCAGTTTCTTGTTAAGTTCCCTCCTTCCTTCCTTCCTTCCTTCCTTCCTTCCTTCCTTCCTTCCTTCCTTCCTTCCTTCCTTCCTTCCTTCCTTCCTTCCTTCCTTCCTTCCTTCCTTCCTTCCTTCCTGCCTTCCCTCCTTCCACCTCCTTCTCCTGTTACTTCTGTTATGGCAAATGGCGCCAATTCTCTGACTATATTTCTAATTATTTCTTGTTTGTATGGGAGAATGCTAAATTGTTGCCTTGTGAGCCTGGATCATGTAATTTCATCAGGAAGACTCATGAAAAATCTGATCTCCCTTCCTTCATCGCAGTTATGTATAATTGACACTTGTTGCAAGGAGATAAACAGAGTCAAGAGAATTTCAGTCTTAGAAGAGAAGCCCCTGAGGTGAGAGTAGCCAGAGAGAGAGCAATTGGAGAGGGAACAAATGTGACCCAGAAAGGAGCTCACCGAACAGTGTGATTGGGATAACACCCAAAAAGCAGGTTGAATAGGAATAGCACCAAAAAGTAATTGTCAGATATGATCAAAGCTGTACAAGGGCAACTTGAAAGTGTTAGGTGTTTTCCTTAAATACAAAATATTTTGTATTTAACCAAGAAATTAAAAAGTTAACCAAGTTACCAAGTCAGTAAAATTAAACTTTTTTTCTTGTAAACAGAAAATTCAAGGAAACCAAATTATTAAAGTAAAACATGGTAACATTATAGAGCTTTTGGTTATTAAAAACTCCTATGTACATATGCCAATAAAACAGACAATGAATGTTTTGGACACAATGTAAAGGACTACAACTGGTTTAAGAAAAAGCAGCAAGAGAATGAAAGCGATGCAAGTCATTTCTTTGAAAAACTAGCATAACCCCATAACTCTAACACTGGAGCAAATGAGTAAGACTTGGGGACCAGCTAGCCTGGCTGAGATGTTTCTTGCCAACACTTACTTAGTTCTTACTCATACCAGGTGAGGTTCTGAACATTTCACAAGTACTTCATGTCATTCTCCTTAGGGCCCTATGAGGGAGGGGTTACTATTAACCTCCTTTTACACATCAGCAAATTGAAGAAGTTCCGAGGTTAAGGAACTTGTCTGCTCCCAAGGTCAACACAGGTGGCATGTGATGGAACTGAGAGGTGGCATGAAATAGTGTCCTCTAGTGCCAACTCACCCAAGTTTACATCCTGTCTCACCACTACTAGGTGTATGATCATCGGCACAGATTTTTTTTAATGCTTTTGTGCTTTCGTTCTCATATATGTAAGACCAAGTGATGAATATAATGATCACATAAAGAGTTTAGAACAATATCTGAAACATAGCAAACACCCCTTATATAGAATCCTATTATTACTGCTCTTAGTATTATTATTAAAACAGGACGGGAGAGAGAATACCTAAAAAGATATAATAACACATATGCAAACAAATGAATTTCCTGATACCTAAAATACCAGAAAATCCAGTAATTTAATGAGGTGCTCTAAAGTGTTTTTTTTTTCTTTTTCTTATAAATTGAATTTATTTTTAAATATTTTATGGTTTTGAAACAATATCTTATTTCTTACTGAGAGAATGCAAGCAGGGTCAGAGAGAGAGGAATAGCATATCTGAAGTGGGCGTGATGCCTACAGCAGTGAGCCCAATGTAGGGCTTAAACCCACGAACTGCGAGATCATGACCTGAGCCAAAGTTGGATGGCCAACCAACTGAGCCACCAGGATGCCCCTATTTTTTTTTTCACATATAGTGTTATATTAATTTCAGATGTACGATATACTGATTCAGCAATTCCTTACAATACCCAGTACTCATGGCAACAAGTGCACTCCTTAATCCCCATCACATATTTCACTCACTACATCTGCACCCCCCCCACTGGTAACCAGCATGTTGTTATCTATAATTAAGTGTATGTTTCTTGATTTGTCTATTACTCTGTTTCCCCAACATTTGATCATTTGTTTAGTTTCTAAAATTTCACATATGAATGAAGTCATATGGTATCTGTCTGTCTCTGACCGACTTATTTTGCCTACCATTATATTCTCTAGCTCCATTCATGTTGTTGCAGATGGCAAGATTTCATTATTTTACGTGGCTGAGTACTATTCCCCTGTGTGTGGGTATTATACAGAATATACCACATCATATAATTATGTGTGTATAATACCACATTATAATACCACATCATATATACATACCAAATCTGTATCCATTCCTCACTAGATGGACACGTGGCTGTTCCATAATGCTGCCAAAATTATCGGGTTCTTGTCTCTCTTTGAATTATCGTTTCTGGATTCTTTGGGTAAATACACAGTAGTGTCATTGCTGCAGTTGTAGTTTTCACGTTCTGAGGAACCCACTATGTTTTCCACAGTGACTGCACCAGTTTGCATTCCCATCAACAGTGCAAAAGTTCTTTTTCCATATCCTCCTCAACACCTGTTGTTCATTGTGTTGCTGATTTTAGCTATTCCAAAGAGTGTGAGGTGGTATCTCATTGTCCTTTTGACTTGCAATTTCCTGATGGTAAGTGATGATAAACATCTTTTCACGTGTCTGTTGACCATCTGGATGTCTTCATGAAGGAGTGTCTGTTAAGGTCTTCTGCCCATTTTTTAATCGGATAATTTCGTTTTTCAGTATTGAGTTTTGTAAGTTCTTTATAATGTGGATACTAATCCATTCCTGGATATGTCATTTGCAAATAGCTTCTCCCATTCTGTAGGTTGCCCTTCATTTTTGTGGAGTTTTTCCTTAGCTGTGCAGAAGCTTTTTATTTGGATGCAATCCCAATAGTTTATTTTTGCTTTTGTTTCCCTTGTCTCAGGAGATATACCTAGAAAACGTTTCTTTGGCTAACGTCCAAAATTACTGCCTGTGTTCTCTTCTAGGATTTTTATGGTTTCAGGTTCGGCATTTATATCTCTAATCCATTTTGGATTTATTTTCATGTGTTTTGTAAGAAAGTGGTCCAGTTTCGTTCTTTTCCACATTTCTGTTCAGTTTTCCAACACCATTTGCTGAAGAGAATACCTCTTTCCCATTTTATATGCTTTCTTGCTCTGTCAAAGATGAATAGACCAGAAACTTGTGGGTTTATTTCTAGGTATTCTGTTCTGTTCCATTGGTCTACGTTCCAATTTGTGCCAGTACCATGCAGTTTTGATAACTACAGCTTTGTAGTATAACTTGATATCTGGAGTTTGTGATGCCTCCAGTGTTTCTTTGTTTCTCTGTCTGTTTGTTTGCTTGTTTGTTTGTTTGGTTTTTTGCTTAAGATTGCATTGCTCTTCAGGTTCTTTGGTGGTCCCATATAACGTTTAGGACTGTTTGTTCTAGTTCTGTGAGAAATGCCATTGGTGTTTTCATCGGGGTTACATTACATATGTAGATCGCTTTGGTAACATAGACATTTTAACATTATTTGCCCTTTCAATCCATGAGCATGGAATTATCCATTTCTTGCTGTTGACCTCAGTTTCTTTCAACCTTATTTAATAGATTTCAGAGTATAGTTTATTCACCTCGTTGTATGAGTTTACCCCTAGATCTTATTTTTTTGATCCAATTATAAATGGGATTGTTTTCTTAATCTGTCTTTCTGAGGCTTCATTATTAGTGTATACAAATGCAACAGATTTCTGTATGTTGATTCTATCCTATGACTTTACTGAATTCGTTCTTCAGTTCTCACACTTTTGTCCGTGGAATCTTTCAGGTTTTCTACAGTAGAGTATCATGTCCTCTATAAATCGAGAACATTTTTCTTCTTCTTTATTGATTCCATTGCCTTTTACTTCTCTTTAGTGTCTAATTGCTGTGGCTAGGAGTTCTAGTTCTGTGCTGAATAAAAAAGTGGTGGGAGTGGACATCCTTGTCTTGTTCCTAAGTTTATGGGAAAAGCTTTCAGGTTTTCCCCATTCAAAAAGATTTTAGCTATGAGTTTTTCATAGATGGCCTTTATTATGTTGAGGTATTTTCCTCTAATCCTAATTTGCCGAGGTTGTTTATCATGAATGGATGTTGTACTTCTTCAAATGCTTTTCCTGCATCTGTTGAAATGATAATGTGGCTCTTCTCCTTTATCTCATTGGTGTACTGTAACGTGTTAATTGATTTGTGAATATTGGACTATACTTGCAAACTAGGAATAAATCTATCTCAATTGTGGTGAATACCTCTTTTTATAATGTATTATTAGAGTCAGTGTGCAAGTATTTTCTTGAGAATATTTGCATCAATGTTCATTAAACATATGGGCTTGTCCTTTTTCTTAGTGGACTAGTTTTCTGATTTTGATATCAAGTAAATGCTGGTCTCATAGAATGAAGTTGCAATTCCTTTGAGAAGAACAGGGAGTAAATCTTCTTTAAGTTACAGTAGAATTAATCTGGTCCTGAACTTTTGTTTCTTCAGAGCTTTTGGAATACTAATTCACGATTGAGAGTCTATCTCACCATCTCTGTGCCCTCCTCTATACTCTCCCACTCTCTCTCTCTTTCAAAATAAATAACTTTTAAAAAGATAAGTTTAGACGCTATAAAATCAAATAAAATATCAGCAATTTGGGCAATATTGTCAGATGGAATGAATTTGAGAAGCGATTCAATATTGACTTTGAACTTGTCAACCCAATTTTCAATAAATAAAAATTTAAGAGGTGTTGCAAGATTGAAAATCAAATCATATTTTGAAGGAGCTTTTTAAAAATCATATATTAAAGCATAACAAATTTGAGAATGAATGTTGAAAATAAAATTGTGAACAAAAAAAGTACCCAATTTTTTGGTCAACCAATTTGATCACACACTCACACCCACAAGACTCCTGAAAGAGTCCTAGTACTGATGTCCTTGTGTGAACTTCGCTGTTTCTGAAATGACCTCAGGTTACGAATGGGTGGCCCAGATTGCAAGCCAACAGAGTGGAGGGTCACGGGGAGGTGGGGCTCTTAAAGGCCACGGATACGCCATCCTCTCCCGTGTGCCCGCTGCCCTCTCATCATCAGCCGTGATGAGTCGGGTGCTGTTCTTCCTCTGGGTCCAAAGGCTTATGCTGTGTGTCCAACACGCCATGTGAGACTTGTGAGAAGACTCCCAAGGGCAAACACCAGCAGGCACTCAGAGAGGTCGCCTCGTCCCAGGCAGCCTGCGTTCCTTGGCCCGAGTGCCTGGACAAAGGCTGCCTCGGCCACAAGGGAACGATGGACTTGTGCAGCCTTTGCATTCTGTGCAGAGGTCCCGGGCAGGCCTGGATGTTAGAAAGGACTGGGATGAGCCTCACCTGGGAAGAGGTGAGTGCTGGGGTACTCCTTACACAGCAGATGGCTGCTTGCCAGAGATGTCTGTGCTAGGGATAGGGGAAAAGCTCCACCGTCCTAGCAGTGCAATAGACAGAGTTCAGCCCTGTCCATCGCAGGCTCTTCTCTATCGCCAAGTTACACGGCCCCCAGCACAGCGTGCCTGAGACTGACATCCCCACACTAATCTTCCTGTCTCCCAAGCTGCCCAAGCCCCCCAGGAACCCCACGGCACAGCTCTGCAGTACAAGAGCTTTCTCTGCAGTGGCTCTATTCCAGAGAAGGCGTTGGCAGTCCCAATGCATGGAGGCTTCTCGCCCATACCAGTATGCAGACAACATGGTCAGCGGGGTTCCTCATGCTGTGGAGTTGGGAATCTGTACGCCCAAGCCTTACCTCTTCCAGGGCGGAGGCTGTCGAACTCTCTAGAAGGGAAGGCAGGTCTTTCTCTCGCTGCTGTCTGCACACTGGCTGGAGAAGCACGACTTCTCAGCAGCTTGATGTTTAAACGTCGGGGTACCCTGGAAAAGCTCCCTGTGCTGGCCCGTGTCTTTGGGTGTGAACATCCAAAGAAAGTATGGCCCATGACTCTGCAGTGGGAATACGGCCTCAGTGGTCATGAGGCTGGGCCCTTTGGGGCATCTTTCTGCACAAGCAGGCCGTTACTTGATAGGTCTTGCCGAGCAGGAACACTTTACGTGACAGGGGAACACAGGGTCCCCCACGTGTTCATATATCGCGCCAATACCTGCTGAGGGGCCAGGGTGACTTTTCCGCCCGGCTTGTCCCAAAGAGAAAGTAAGGGCAAGGCGTGGGTGTGGAATGCCCTCACGGCCCCCAGAGCAAAACCCTCAAGTGTGGATACTTGTGTCCAGGGTCCATGATCAGAGGCCTGGGTGCTCTGTGTCCGAGGGATTACAGCCCTCATGCTGCACACCCTGCAGCCCCGGGTGTCCTCCCGTAGCCGCTGCACTCCCTGGGGAGCCCCAGGGTCCAGGAGCGGCTAAATCCCCTGCACAACTGTATGTGCTGCCTAGCGGCCTCTTCCACCACAACACCAGCGTGTGTGGGCTCCAGAGTGCTGTCCCTCGACAGGGGACACCCTCGGCAATTCAGGAGCCTTCTGACTTCCATGTCTCTGGACCACATGTGTCCCTCATTGGCCTGTCGGCATCGTCCAGTTGTTCTCTGTGTACAGGAAATGTCTTGCATTGCCTCTGCTCCTCTGTCTCCCTGAGTGAGCCCTGGCGTGTCTGTGTCCTTTCCTGGCTTTGCCTGTGCCAACGCCTCTGGTGATGCCTCCTTGACTGGCCTAAGTGGGCACAGCTGTACCCGTGTAACCGCCTTCGTCTCTGCACACCTGCGTGTTGTGTCAGCTGCGGTTCCGCTTGCCTGTCTTGTCTTTGGTGTATGCTTCTGCGCTTGAGTGTGTTTCCCTCTGAATTCAACCCCTTTCTTCCACTGACAGATCCAATTGCTGTCCTGCTGTCAGGTGGAGGGGCTTCTGCGTGTTCTCTTATATGTTCCCGGAGCCAGAAATCCTTCCGTGCCCGTAGGACCTTCGTCAGAGGATTGGCCATGCACTCACTGCCAGCCAGTTAATGTCCCCAAATGCAGCTGCCTTGCTCTGAGCATGAAGTCACACCTCTATTTTCCGTCCTTCTGTTTTCAAACCCTTAGGACCCTAGGGGCTCAAACGTCACTGGCTTGCACGTTGCAGATACAGGCTTAAAGTGTGAAAAGCGGTCTAGCAACGTTTTCCCACTTACTCTTTTGCCAAGTGGCATGTTCCTGGCTGGGAGAGACTTCCCTCTGCCAGCGTGTGTCTCGTTTCCATGTGCCTCCTGTGTGTTCTGTTCCCTCATTTGTCCATTACTTCCTCCCTGGGAGTCTGATTCATGTTTGCGGGAACCATGCAGACACCTTTGACTGCAGGGTACTGAGCTCAGCTTAGTCCACCAGGACTAGTGCATGACTGAGGAACACAACGGGCAGTCACGGAGGTGCCCGTATCCTTCACGTGCAAGCGCTCCATCCAGCCACCTTCACCGAGACATTTCTCAGCAAACCTTCTATGTTTGTGGTGAGAGCACTTAGCTCTGAGAAACATGACGATGCGGTGAAGCGTTCCTTACGGCTGCCCTGGCAAGTTAGATCCCCAGAACTCATGCACATGGCATGAATGCCTCTTCACACCCTAGGACCGACACCTCCTCATCGCACCCTCCCCTGCTTAACACCTCTCTACTCTCTAGTGGACTGCATGCCTTTAACTCCTTTTAATCTCCTCAGGAGTCCATCAAGCAGGGGTCACCACCACTGTGTTTCTGTCAGGGGTTGGCCTCTTTCAGGGAGCCCAGTGCTTTCTGCACTGATGCTCAATGCACCCGCTGAAGGGTGAGCCAAACTAAGCCTAACGGGAACCCTTTGGCCCTACGTTTCCCACATATGTGCCCGGTGGCAGAGGTGCACAAGGAGCCGGCCTGCATGGGTCTCTCAGGTCCTCCACAAGGTACAAATACCGCCTCAGGAAGCTGATCCGCATCACATGGGCATAGCTCTGCTTGCACGTGTTAGCCTTTCATATCATATGGGCAGCCCAGACTTAGAAATCCAGCTCCCTGCTTACAACTATCCAGACCTCGTGCTTGTGCAGACGCTCTGTGTCTGTACAGACATTTGAGTCACGGTCTCGTGACCTGTCAATACAGCTTGACGGTCTGTCCTTACCTTACAGCCTGGGATGCGGTTCTCACTCATTGTCCTCCCCTCGGGTGCGAGTTTCCTCCAGCACTGTGGTGGAATGTAACCTTTATCACCATACGTTGGCTTGAGATTACTGGGCGGATCACCTGTCTGCGTCCGGGGATGCGAAGGAGACCTTGGCTCTTTTGCTCACGGTGCACCCTTTCTTGTGATGAGTGGCTTTGAATGAGAAGCTTGCGAGAGGCGAGGGGCCTCAGAGTGGAGCACATTTCCTGGGCATCTGTGAGAACCTCATTGGTTCCACTCGGAAAGCATTGGCTTCCATGGATGTGCAGCCTCTGCTTTTGCTTGAATTTGCTGAGCTTGGGGACGTGATTTCTTCCCGCACGTGCTGTCCCTAGGTCTCTGCGGTCTCTTTCCGGCAATCCCATTTCCTGTCTGCTCCTGGTAAGTACAGGGCTTCCAGCAGCCCTGTGGGGATCGGGTCCTTGCTTTCTTCCCTGCAGTGCCCTCTTCCTCACCCAGAGTGACCTCACTGCAGCTTCCTTCTAGTTCAGGGATCGTTCCAGACTGCCCTTAAGGTCCAGGTGAGAACGGTGCCATTTGTGCTGAGGGCTGACCACTGTACAGCATTCGTCTCTGTGGAAATTGCACAGGTGAACTTCACCAGGTGAAACTGCACACTGCAGTTGCCCTGTCGTCAGAGTCAGCCCACCTGTCTCTGCCTCGGCTGCCCCTGCAGTCCGTCCTCTTACTCTCCCCTTGCCTCCCCCTCCCTTGTCTTCTTCCTGCCCCTCCCTCCCACTTCCCTTCCAGGTCTCTTTGTCTTTGTATCCCTCCTCTCCCTCACTAATGCCTCCCCCTGTCTCCGCCTGTCTTCCTTGTAATAGGTGCCCCTCTGTCTCTTCTTGTCTTGCTCCTCCTCCCTGTCTCTCCCGCCAATCTCCCTGTGACTCTCCCTCTCCAGGCCGGTCTTCCCCTCCACTCGTCCTTCCTCCCTCTGCTTGCATGTGTCTCTCTCTCTCCCTCTATATCTCTGTCTCCCTGTGTGTCTCTTTCTCGCTGTCTCTCTCAGTGGACATTCTGTGTCTGGGTGCACTCTTCTTCAGAATTCTCGTTGGCGCCTGGGAAATGTGGAGGGAACTCGTCTGCTTTCGTGTGTACTAGTGACAGCAGGCACGGGGCTTTCTCAGAGACAGACACAGACAAGTTTGTAATTCTCGGTGAAGGGCCCCTAAGCACCCTGCTTGGAGTCGTCCTACTTTTGTTGGAAGGTTAGATTTCCGGACCGGAGGGAACTGCTAAATCCTACTACCCCATCTCCCTGGTGCTCTGTACGGAGATCAGTAGGGCACCAGTGGCAGATGGGGCTGTGCGGGTTTTTGTTTGCTCTGAATTGCAGTGCAGTGAGTTCTACTGAGCTGCTTTCATGCAAGGACACGGCGGTGGGGTGGGTCTAAGGGGGGTGTCACTGGTTCTGGGTGGGCACCCACCTTACCGCCGCCCTCAGCCTGATGGCCAAGGAGAAACCGTGCGGACGGCCATGTGGCCCCGGTAGGTGCGACACCTAAGGACTTCTCCAGGCCTTGCCCCAGCTTCATGAAAAGGAGCAAGGGGACAGAGCAGGCAGTGGCTCACCCTGTGGACGTTCCTGTGCTGAATGCTCTGCTGCCCGGAGTGAGGCCTCTGGGGAAAGGGTGTACAAGCGAACACAGACTGTGTGACACCGGGGACCTCGTGAGTCAGGCCTGGAAGGTCACAGTGCTGAAGAGGACATGCGGCAAAACGGGGTCAACACTGGCGGTTGGTCCCTTGCTCCAGAGCCCGGACCGGCCGCTGGCATGTGCTAACTGGCGGCCAACACCCCGTCTTGCTGTCTTGCAACTGATTGCTCCGCCAACTTGGCCAGCGGGCATGACCTGCCCTGGAAACACTTCGCCCCCAGACCTCAGGCGCACACTCTTCACTGCCTCTGTCTCAGCCCCTCCTCCACAGCAGCCACAGCCAATGCAGAGTCGTCAAATCCCAGAGCCTGTGTGCCTGGGCCCCATTGTGCGGGCTGCGGCGGGAGGCAGCAGGGACCTCAAGGCCTTGCGGCCAAGGCTCCGTCCACCTGCTGCCATTTCCCTGTCCTTGTCCTGAGGCTGCCCTAGCTACACTGGGGCCGGGGCCGAGCGTCATGGCCAGCGCGTCGCGGTCCAGAAAAAGCGGTGATTCCCGGCGACCCTGGGCCCTGATCGTCCTGGATGAGAAAGGTCGAGAGTCCCTGGCCTGCGGGAATGCAGGGGCGCTGGAGGGCGTGGGCTGGCCACAGTCCCCAGGTTCAGGGGCGGCAAGCGCCCATCCTGTGCAGGAAGCCCAGGCTGGGTGTGAGATACAGGTGGCAAGCCCAGTGGAGGAATTGGTGGTGATATTGGATGACAGAATGGTGGCGGCTGAGGTGGTGATCGGGGTGGAGGAAGAGGACGGGGAGGCGACCGAGGAAGAGGTGGCTGGAGAGGAGAATTCTGAGGAAGCCTAGGCTAAAGCAGAGGACATGCCTGAGCAGGAGTAGGTGGAGGAGGAGAGACAGCAGCTGAAGGAGATTCCGGAGCAAGAGGAGAAGACTGAGGCAGATGCAGAGGTGGAGGAGGGGCCCCAGCTCTCACAGGAGCTGCAGCAGCAAGAGCCAGTGCTGCGTCCTGCCTCAGCCCAGGACCCGCTGGCAGCGCTGGAGCGTTTTCAGCTGGAGATCAGCGCTGGGAATGCCCAAGATTCCAGGGCCTTATGGCGGCTGAAGCGCAGGATTCTTCGGAGGCGCATTTCTTACCTGGATCACAGAAGGGCCATCATCAAGCACATCCCTGGCTTCGGGGCCCAGGCGGTATCCTTCTTGGTGCTGGTGGGTAATGGCGTGGGCCGTAGTGCAGGAGGCCTGGGCCCTGAGAGCAGGGTGCTTCAGGGCGAGGGACCCCAGGGAGGAGAGCTGGGCAGTGGTCCCTGGCCCTGGGTTGTGTGGTCTGGGATCCAATGTAAGGCCTTGGACAGGGGCGGTTGTTGGGGATGGGGGGACTTGGGGACTTGGACCTGCTTCCTCTAGGTCTCCGCCAGCGTTGGCCTGCAGGCTGCACTCAAACATTATTTGTGGACGTGAGCCATGTGTCCCCATGCTACCAGAGCTAGGGTAGCACAAAGCAGCCTTCACTCAGAGCAGATAAGGCAAGGAAACGTTTCGATGCCAAATGGGAGAGTTACACAGGCCGTACACCCACCTTCACATTCACAGGCTGTGCACGTTTTCTAGCAGTTCCGTCAAAAGAGAGCATTTCAGACACACACTCATGGCCTTTAGTGGAACCATGCCACCCCCCTGTTCCAGACAGTGGGACGACTCAGACTGACTCCGAGCGAGGTACAATCTGCCTCCACAGACCATCACACACACACACACACACACACACACACACACACACACGGGATTCTCTCCTGGTATCTCCTCCCCTGCTTCCCTCTCTGTCCTCAGGCTCCGGCTGGGTCCCACCCATGTCTTTCTATCCTGACTGGCTGTGTCACTTTGTCTACTTTCATTTCCCTCCTCTCCCCTCCTTGTCCGTGCTTCTCGATCCTTTCTCCCTCCCACACCCTATGTTTGCATCGTAAGTGTGCAGTCGGTTTCTTGTAAGCCTTGTTATTCCTTCTGGACTCAGAAGGCTGGTGACAACATTGGTCTTCACGGGAATATGCCAAGACACCCTGCCGTGAGGAGGGGTCAGAGCACATGCCAACATCACAAGCTATGATGGGCTGCTGGCAACCCACACAGGTCAGGTATATGAAGGAACTGTGAGGAGTCCAGGCAGTGGAGTCTCTCCCTGCTGTGTGCAGACAGCGTGGGAGGTACAGGAAGCCAACAGACAGCCCAGTGTCGATGGGGTCTGATGCATTTGCAGAGGCTGAGGAGTGTGGGGGCTAGTGTTTCCTGGTCTTTCTGCACATGCCCTGATCTAGTCCCTTGCTCTTAGCCTGGGAGGGTTGGGGGGGTGGGCTGTGTCTGTTTCCACAGCATCTGAAGGCACAGCTCCTTGACCCAGCACAGATTCTGAATCACCCCCAGTTGTCGGCCATGATCGTTGTCCAGGACAAAGACGTGCTCAGCTACCTGGTCGACTTGGAGGTCAGACCGGGGAGGCTGTGGCTGGGGGCCATCCCGTCGGGTGTGGGATTTGGGCAGGAGAGGGTGAGGCAAAGGTGCTCACCCTCACAGCCAGGCTAGGAGGTCAGGACCCCGAGGGAGGACACTTGCCCCCTCCTGTCCCATTGCTCACCGCAGGTGGAGGAAGTGGGCCATCCCAAGTACCGCTGCAGAGTGATGTTTTTCTTTGTGGAGAACCCGTACTTCTGGAACCCAGTGATCATTAAGGAGTATCAGCTTAGCTTGGCTGGTAGGGTGTGGGTCCCATGATGGTGCAGGGCAGGAGGCTGATGAACATGCATCAGGGGCAGGAGGGAGGGGGAGGAGGAGGTGGGTGGGGAGGAGGCCATCAGGTTGTTCCTCAAAACCTCTCTTCCTGCAGGCTACAGGGCATCACGTGCCACTCCAGTCCAGTGGTTCTGCGATTATGAACATGGAGATCCCAGTTTCAGGCATGACCCCACCAGCTTCACTTGTTCAACTGGCTGTGTGAGCACAGCTGCCAGGGACAAACAGGATTGCCGAGGTGGGGCCCCTGAGGCCTTCCTCAGCAATGAGAATGTGGGTGGCCCCCAGCCAGAGAGGAGAGTGGGCTATGCCCAATGTGGCGCTGGCCTGTGTCCCCTACCAGATCATCAGCGAGGACCTGTGGCCCAATCCCCTGCAGTACAACTGAGGGAGGAAGGGACCAGAAGAGAGTGACCTGACGCGCGCACATGTCGGTGAGAATGCCAGTATGTGGTGTTTTGACACGTGTGTTGTATGGGCAAGGGAACGTGGGCCAGACATTGGCTTGGAAATGGAAGGTCCGCCGAGACTGGGACCCAGGTAGCATGGGGAGCGGGTGGGAGGATGACAAGGGACCTGCAGGGACTCAGCTGCAAACACACATTGGGACGATGCCTGCAAACCAAATGCAGTTGTGCTGTGGACTGGGGCTTTGGAGTGCAACTGGGGAGGAGCAATGCTTCTCCACCACAAATGCTCCCCGTGGATGTCCGCCCTCTCCCGGGCTTCCCCCTGCTCCTTCAGTCTGGTTTCGCCTGCCAGTCTTTGGGACTGGAGCTGCCGTGACCCCAGGCGCCACTGTGGTGATAATCTCGCACTTCTTTCCATGTGCCCCACCACACCTTGTCCTCCCGCAACCTGACAGCCATTCTCAAAGTAGTCCAAGGCCATTGGGGGCTGGAAATGAATCCCTGGGTGAGAAAGCAAGAGGGATCACAAAAGGGCGAGGCACAAAAGTGACACCATCTGGGATGTATTTGCAAATACCCCGTATCACTCTTGGTGTCTGTTGCGTGTGTGTGCGTGTGTGTGCGTGTAAGCGAAAACGTCTGGGTGTGCTCATATGCGTCAGGGGCTCTGCATCTGTGTGGGCGTGAAAGACACAGAACTTCTATGTTTGCCCATGCAGAAACAATGCAGGACGCGAGCAGTGCTGGAAGAGATGGGTGGATGCGTCTCCTGTCTTCTTTGAGCCCCGGAGACAATTGGGGAAATGATCTCATGTGGCAGCCTTGAAGAGTTGCCACGATGTTTATGTGGACACATACAGGAAGCTAAAAACCCTTCTGTTTGTGTGTGTGTGTGTGTGTGTGTGTGTGTGTGTGTGTGTGTGTGTGTGTGTGTGTGTGTGTTTATGGGGGACCCAAGGAGGGACGACGAGGACGGGACCTGAGTGTGACTGTCCTAGCCGCTGCCAGGGTGATTTTGTGTGTGCAGGAGAGGTGCAGTACTGGTGTGGGGCAGGTGTTGCCATGTGCACAGAGGCCTGCCTTCCTGGGCAGGCAGAGTCTGGAAGGAGGAGGAGGAAGAGACAGACCTGTTACGTGGAGACTTGTTGTATAGGCCAGAGCCAAAAGGCAGGGAAGGGGATTGCACAGCGGGACCAAATTGGTCCATTGCGTCCAGGTACAGTGTGGCCAGGACTTGGGGAGATTCAGCCAGCACCCTTGCTCCCAGAGGGGTGTCATCTCCTTGGTGAGAGAGAATCCAGTGAGCAACGCCTCCAGTGAGGGTCAGAGCTAAGGCCCCATGTCTCCTGAGAACTCAGGAGTAGGCAGGCTTCTCACAGTCGATCCCAGTATACCTTACTGCTGCCTCCCACACCCGGGGTCCCTTTGACCCCAAGCCCTGTCCTGAGACAGTGGCTCAGGATGGGATATGTGTGAGGAGAAGAGACAGGTGTGGGTTGTGGGCAGCAGCGAGGCTTATGAGTGGGATTTCATGGAGAGAGTACGTGCGAGGGTGGAGACCCAGCGTGATTTCCTGTGAGTGTGTGTGGGAGTCTGTGGCAAACTGGGCCTGAGATCCGTGGTGGTGCCGGCAGTGTGTGCGTGCATGTGTTCATGCGATTGTGTAGCTGTGTGTCTCTCTGTGTGCGGGAGTGGGTGTGTAGGCCGCCGGCGAGACAAGGAGAGACACAGAGGTCTCTGTGGATGAGGTGCTTATGTGGGACGGTCAGGTGCCAGAATACAGGAGTGCAGTCCCTTCCCTCCTGAGTCCTGATGGTAATCGCTGGGATGGGTGCAACTGTTGCTCTGCCAGGGGGGCTCAAGTCAGGATGCAAAAGGGAAATTGGTGCAAGGTCAAGACAGGGACAGAGGGGAGGAAAGCCTATGCCCAGTGGCCAGTGGACCACTTGTGAGTGAATGTGCTTGTATGTGTGTTAGTTTGTGTCTATGTGAGAGTGAGTGAGTGAGTGAGTGAGTGTGTGTGTGTGTGTGTGTGTGTGTGTGTGTGTGTGTGTGTGTGTTGAATTGCCCTGGTGGCCTACAGTAGCATATACGGAGGGGCTACAAGGTTGTGCCCAGGCCTTGTGCACAGAGTAGCTAACGAACCCAAGCTATCAGGCTACGTTGTGTGCAGAAGGCGTAGGTAATTCACTGGAGGGAGGTGTCCAGCAAGAATCTCTGCTCTAGGAGGCGTGCCATGTTTTGTCACCAGTCAGCTCTTCCTCGGGGCTCTCCTCTCTGCTTCCTGTGCACCAGGCCCAGGGAAAGGGAGGAGCTTAGACCCTAGACCTCAGGTGACTTGCGTCCCCCAGGAGTGCCACAGCAGTGTGGTGTGTGGGGATCCGTGTGTGGATGGGCAGGTGAGCAGCCTGCCACCTGCTCTCTTAGGGGACAGTTCGTTGCCAGCAACACTTCTCCCCGCAGCACAAGATCACCCCTGCCGCTGCGGCTGGGCTCAAGACATGTCAAGGTGTGTCCCAGAACTCTGTTCCCCTTGCACGTAAGTGGTGCCAGCATGAGCCTCTCAGTCCCTGTGCGGGTGACCCTGATTAGCCTTAGGCTTTGTCGACTCCTGGCCTCATGTAACATGGGGAACTGGGTTCCTTTCTCAGTGTCTCAGCGGTTGCATGTCGATGGAGGATGCTGTGGACATTGGAGGCAGGAATCCCGTCCTTGCTCCACCCGCCCCACCCCAAACCGCAGCGGGCAGCACGTGGCCCACTGTGTGTGCGCTTTGGGGAGTCTAAAGCCTTACAGCCCACCCCCCGTATTCTTCTCAGGTGGTGGAGGGTCAAAGGGGCCTAGGGAGGAACACTGGTCCCAGTCTGCTGCCGGCTGTGCCCACAGGTCTGTATGCCCAGCTCCTTGACGCTGAAGCTGCAAGGCGTTCGCACTGCCCCCAAAGCCCCATCCCTAGCATTTGTGTGTGGGCCAGATGGAAGTGAAGTCCCAGTGATCCTGCGGCATCACAGCGGGTGGTCACATCTGTGCCTGGCTACCCGCCTACCTGCCTTCCCCACAGCCCTTTGCCCCCATACAGGGCTTTCGGTAAAGACGCGGCCACCATCCAGCATGAGAGGAAAGGCTGGACAGTGTCCCAGTACTGCTGGTCATGTGTTGGCTGCTGCCAGCTTGAATAGCATGGAGACCCCATGACCCAGTGGAGGAAGTCCGACCTGTCCTACAAGGAATTGGGGACGACTGTAGGGATGCATCAGGTCCCATGGAGTAACCTAGCCCTGACCTTATCTGCCTAGGGGGTGATCGAAGCGCCTTGGGGTCCCAGGCATGGCATGTGTGTCGGTGAGCTTCCTCCTGGATGGCGCTGCCGACACAGGGCTGGCTGGTCAGGGGTCGCATGTGAGGACCGTTGGGGCCTGGCCACTAGATCCGATACTGCTATAGGTATGGTTGAAAAGACAGAGCACGATACGATTGTCCCTTGGGTGTCCCTGCCCCAGGGACCCTGTCGCTGCTCCCAGGTTCCCACTGCCAGGTCTCCCCGGGAGGCCTGGGAGGTTGCCAGGCTCCTTTTGCAGGGACACGATGGCTTGTGAGGGCCCATGCCCCAGGGTCCGGTGCTCATTTCGGATGGTTTGAAGCAGTGTGAGAGCTTTTACTCCCATTCTTAGAGGAGATTGTGGTGGTCTTAAGGGACAAAGATGTGCCTGGGGAAGAGAAGGATGACCAGAGGCAGCATTGGAGGACGAGGAGGAGGAGGAGGAGGAGGAAGAGGAGGAGGAGGAGGAGGAGGAGGAGGAGGAGGAGTTGGAGGAAGAAGATTGGGAGGCGTTAGAGCCAGAGAAGAAGGAGTGAATGATTGGGTGCAGGAGAGGGAACAAGTGGAGGAGGAGGATGTCCAGGATGAGGAGGAGCACGAGCCAAAGGAGGACGAGCAGCTGGGGGAGGAAGTTGAGGAGGACGAGAGTAGAGGGAAGAGGATGAGGAGAAAAGGTAGAGCCAGGGTTGGAATAGCGTGAGCAGAAGTGTAGGAGCAGAAGGAGCAAGAGACCGAGAAGGAAGTGGAGGAGCAGGAGGAGCTGGAGGAAGAGGATTGGGAGGGGTTAGAAGAAGAAGTGGAGGAGGAGGAGGGGGAGTGAATGACGGGGTACAGGAGAAGGACAAATGGAAGAGGATGATGTCCAGCACGAGGAAGAGGAGGATCACGAGCCAAAGGAGCAGGGGCAGCTGGAGGAGGGAGTTGAGGAGGACGAGAGCAGAGGGAAGAAGAGGAGGTCAAAAGTCAGAGGTAGGGCAGGAAGGGCAGTAGCAGGAGAGGACCTTCAGAAGGAGGAAGATGCCTAGGAGGAAGAGTTGGAGGAGGAGGAGGAGGTGGAGGATCAGATGGAGGAAGAGGATTGGGAGGAGTTACGGGAGGAGGAGGAGGAGGACGACGACGACGATGACGACGACGAGAAGGAAGAGTGAATGATCGGGTGCAGGCAAGGGAAGAAGTGGAGGAGGAGGAAGTCCAGGAGGATTTTGGAATCAAGGTAACGCTGGCTTCATAGAAAGAGTTTGGAAGTTTTCCTTCCATTTCTATTTTGGGAACAGCTTCAAGAGAATAAGTGTTAACGCTTCCTGAAATGTTTGCTGGCACTCCCCTGGAAAGCCATCTGGCCCTGCAGTCTTCTTCCTTCCGCAGGTTTTTGATTAGTGTTTTGATTTCTTTATTGGCTATGGATCTGTTCCAATTTTCCTCTTCTTCCTCTTTCAGCTTTGGTAGTGTATATATGTCTAGGAGTTTGTCGATTTCTCCCAGATTGCCCATTTTATTGGCAAATAATTGCTCCTATTGTTCTCTTATTATTGTTTTCCTTTCTGCTGTGTTGCGTGTGATCTCTCCTCTTTCATTCTTGAGTTTATTTATTTGGGCCCTTTCTTTTTTCTTTTTTCATCAAACTAATGACTGGCTTATCAATTTTGTTAATTCCTTCAAAGAAGCAGCTTCTGGGCTCATTGATCTGTTTTCCTTTTTTGGTTTGTTTGTTTGTTTGTTTGTTTGAGGTTGTTTTTGTTTTTGTTTTGTTTGACTTTTGGTTTCCATAGCATTAATTTCCGCTCTAATCATTGTTAATTCCTGTCTTCTGAATGTTCTGCGTTTCATAGGGTGTTCTTTTCACAGCCACTTAAGGCGTAAGGTGAGGTTGTGTCTCTGAGATCTTTCTTTCTCCTTTCGGAAGACCTGACTTACTAGATAGGTCCTCTTATTACCGACTCTGGTGCGTCCCAGAGGTTTTGGGTTGTGGTGTTATCAGTGACTTCCAGATACGTTTTCATTGACTTGCATATACTTTTTATACCCTCTTTAAACACTTGGTTTCCACATTCATTCTTTAGTAGGATGTTCTTCAGTCTCCCAGTATTTGTTAACTTTCCAAATTGTTTCTTGTAGTTGATTTCGAGTCTCGTAGTGTTGTGGTCTGAAGATATGCACGGTGTGACCTCGATCTCTTTGAACTTCCTTAGGGTTGACTTTTTTCCATATGATATGAAATATAGAGGAGAATATTCCATGAGCACTGGAGAAGAACGTATATTCTGCTGCTTTATTATGAAATGTTCTGAAGATATCTGTGAAGCCCATCTTGTCCAGTGTGTCATTCCAAGCCCCCGTTTGCTTGTTGATTTTTTGTTTAGATGATCTGTCTATTGCAGCGAGTGGGGTGTTGAAGTCTCCCGCTCTGATGGCATGACTAAGAATGATGTAACTTATGTTTGTGGTTAATTGATTTGTGTATTTGGTTGCTCTCAAATACGCCACATAAATGTTTTCCATTGCTAGGTCTTCTTGGTGGATAGACCCCTTGATTATGACATCATGCCCTTGTGCATCACTTGACACAGGCTTTACATTAAAGTCTAGATTGTCTCATAGAAGTATGGCTGCTTTGGCTTTGTTTTGTTGACGGTTAGCATGACAGATGATTCTCCATCCTCTTATTTTCACTCTGACCTTGTGTTTATAACTAAAGTGGGTGTCTTGTAAACACCATATCGATGGCGCTTGTTCTCTCATCCATTCTGTTCCCCTATGTCTTTTGATTGGAGCATTGAGTCCACTGACATTAAAATGAGTACTGAAAGATATGAATTCATGGCCATTATCTTCTTTGAAGTGTTGGAGAAAAAAAATCTATATATCTTTATATCTATATCTACATCTACATCTATATATCTCTATCTCTATATATCTAATTATGTATTTCTATCTATAAATATAAATAAATATACATAAATAAAAATATAATTATAAGTATACATATACATATACATAGATGATAGATGATGATAGGGAGATGATAGATAGATAGATAGATAGATAGATAGATAGATAGATAGATAGATAGATAGATAGATAGATAGATAGATAGACAGACAGATAGATAATCATTTCTCCCCTCTTAGTGTCCCCCCTTAAAATTGCATGCAGGTGTGATTCAGCGGTCACAAACTCCTTTAAATTTTGTTTGTCTGGGAACCTTTTTCTCTCTCCTTCTATTTTGAATGACAGCCTTGCTGGATAAAGAATTATTGGCTGCGTAAGTTTCCAATTCAGCACTTTGAACAAATCCTACCCCTCCCTTCAGGCCTGCCAAGTTTCTCTGGATAGGTCTGCGGCAAACCTGATCTATCTTCTCTTGTAGTTTAGGGACTTGTTTTCCCTTGCTGCCTTCATGATTCTCTTTGCCTGAGTACTTTGTGAGCTTGAATATGATATGCCTTGCTGCCTTGCTGAGGGTCAGTTTTTGTTGAATGTAGTGGAGGTCCTAGGCGCTTCCTGGATTTTGATGGGTGTGTCTTTCCCCAGGTTAGCAAAATTTTCCACTATGATTTGCTCACCTAACCCTGCTGCCCCTATTTCTCTCTCTCCCTCTTCGGGACCCCTATGATTCTGATGTTGTTCCTTCTGCATGAGTCACTGATTTCTCTAATTGTTCAACCGTGCTCTTTTCCTTAATCTCCCTCGATTTTCCTGCTTCCATATTCTCCATCAGTTTGTCCTCCGTATCGCTGATTCTCTGTTCTGTCTCATCCATCCTTGACACCGCTGCATCCATCCGTCATTGCAGCTCAGTTATATCATTTTTAATTACACTCTGGCCAGCTTTTACTTCATGTTTTCTCTGCACAAAGGGACTGTAATCTACATTGGACCGCAGCTAGTATTCTTATCATCGTGCTTCTACAGGCTGCTTCACACATCTCGCTTGTATCTGTGTTGGTTGAATCCCTGGCTCTCGTTGCTTCATGCTCTTTCTTTCTGGGTGAATTCCTTCCTTTCGTCATTTTGAAGGGAGAAAAGGAACTCATGAGGTAGAAAATTCAAATGAACTATCCAAAGTATAAAATGTTAAAAGTAAAAAATTAAAAACACACACGTAAAAAAGGGAATGAATGATGCTAGATTCTAGGCATGTTTCATCTGGGTGTTGAAAGGGGTTTGACACGAGAGAAAAAAAAAGCGGGAGTGGAGAAAAATTTAGAAAGTAAAAAATATTACAACGGGAAATGTGAGAATTTGAAAAATCAAAACACTGAAATAGACTAAAAGCAGAATATGGGAGTAAAATAGAATTTGTGAATATAGACACGAAAGGAAAGAATAATGTAGAAGCATATTAAAGAAAATTAGTAAAATTTCCACCTGTGCAGTCTCCTTCGCCTCTCCGGGCACAGAAGCACCTCCCTTCCTGAGCCTCCTCGCTCTCCAAGTTCACTTCTCCATGCCAGGTACCTGTTGAAGTCTGTGGTTCAGGATATGCAGATTGCTGTGCTAATCCTCCCGTCAGTTTCCTGGGTGGGTAGGATGGTTTAGTGTTGGTCTGGCTGTATTTCATGCACACGAGACACTTAAGAAACTTCCATGCTGTCTGCCATCTTGGCTCCTCCCCAAAGAGGTGAGATCTATAGCACCAGTTCTCCGACATGATATATCCCACAGGACAGTTGTGGTCGATGACAAAGCGGAAAAGGACATGGACCAAAGAGGGAGGCCACCCTGGAGGGGGAGGCAGAGAACTGGCTCCAGACCCGGGAAGGGGAGGAGGGGCTCAAATGCTGGAGCCACGCCGACTTCCCTTCCTGCTGAATGTTCCTGAACAGCAACCAACTGTCTGGGTCTGGTCTGGAGATCCTTCACCCCAAGGACCCACGGTCAAAAAGTTCACTCCCCTGCCTCTGCCCCACCTCCACCACAGCCACAGCCATAGCCACTGCAGTGTGCGGAGGCCCACGGGGCCATGGGCGTGCTTCCCACATGCTGGTGGGCTCCAGAAGGAGGCAGCAGGCATTTAAAAACCTTGGGCCTCGACGCTCCACCTGATGGGCTAGACTATCTGGAGCCTCATGCCTCAAGTTCCCACTCCTTGTGCTCTATGGCCCTCCTAGCCTGAGGATGGGCTAGGGCCCCAAAGCAAATGAGTCATATTCCAGAAAACGCTGAGATTCCTGAGAATACCGGGCCTCCATTCTGCTGGAAGGGGGCGTTCGAGAGTCCAGGAATCGTGGCCACACCCCTGTCTTAGTCCCAGACAATTTCACCCATTCATACACATGCACACGCACAGACAAAGGCACCACACGCACACTCCCCCTCTGTGGCTATCTCTAGTTGTGACTTACTCTCCTTCCTCTGCCTCCTTCCATGTCCCTCTGGTCTCTGTCTTTCTCTGAGTCCCTGTGATCATTTTCTGTAGGGAACGCTTTCTCCCTCCCCCACCTCCATCTCTCTTTCTCTGTCTCTGTCTTGTCCCTGGACAGTCTCATTGCATCTGGGTTTCCGTGTGCTGTGCATGTCCATATGGACATAGTAGGCTGCTGATGGCACAGGGCTGCAAGGGAACACACAAAGGAACGCGTAAGTAACAGGGGTCAGAGCACATCCAGACCTCCTAAGCTGTGACTACCTCCAGGCAGCCACCACAAGCTGGGTATACATGTGAACTGTGAAAGGTCAGTCCCTTGGCCCTTGCCCTGTAGGTTGCAGCCAGCTGGGAGGTACTGAAACCCAAAGGACTCCCCAGTCTTTAGAGGGTGTGAAGAAAGGGCAGGGGCAGAGGAGGCTGGGAACCTAGTCGTGACTGGTGTTTCTCCACATGCCATGTTCCAGTGCCATTGGTACTGGAAGGTTGGTATCAGTTGTGGCTCCCTTTCCTTGGCATCTAAATGCAAGCTCCCGTGACCCAATGGAAGTCCTGGATCTGCCCTAGTTTTCAGCCAGGTTTGGGCCCCAGGACAAATGCATGTGGGGTGTGAGGGGGGAAAGCAAGTGTGGGTCGTGAGGAGGAGCTAGCCTCGTGAGTGGGATGTGGCAGAGGGCATGAGTGAGTGCAGAGGTCCAGTAGAGTGTCTGCGAGTGTATTGTGGCTGGCGCCAGTGAGTACTTTTGCCTGAGACCTAGCGTTTGTGCTGGCAGCGCGTGCGTGTCTGTGTCCACGTGCCACGTGGCCGTGCATCTCTGTGCCGGAGTGAGTGTGTGTAGGCCGTTGGCTAGTGAAGGAAAGAGACTGGGGGCTTTCCTGGCTTGGTGGGTAAGGGCGAGGCTAAGTGCCAAAGTCCAGCGAGTGCAATCCCTTCGCTCCTGGGATCAACAGGGACCTAGCTGATCACCTTTTATGACAGGAGGAAAGCCTGGACTTTGCCTGGGTCCGCTCGTTCTGTGTTACCTTGGTCAGGGGCAAGTTGGGGATGGGCCTTCCATGGCCCAGTGGAGGAGGACCAACGTTCCCTGCAAGGAAGCGGGGATTAGTGGAGGGAGGCAGCAGATAGCATGAGTAAGTCTGGTCCTGCTCCTGGACCGGCCTAGGGGGATCATCGCAAGGCCTTGTGGTCCCAGCCAGGGTACGGGTCTCGTGAACATCCTCCTGGATGACCCTGCAGAGACAGGCCTGGCTGGTCTAGGGCCCCTTGCGAAGTTGGGGCCCGGCCCCTGGGCCCCAATATTGTGGTAGGTGTTGTTCAAACTGAAAGGCATTGCCTGCTTCTCCCAGGCAGTCCCTGCAACTGGGACCCAAATTTGCTCCCACGTTCCTGCCAAGGGGTCTCCCAGCAATGCATGGGAGTTTGACAGGACCCATTTCTCTGGAGGGAGTGAGTTGCATAGGTCAGGTGCACCAGGCTCTGGGCCTGATTTCCTGTCTTGCCCACCCCCTACATCCTCTGCTGAGGGCAGCTTGAGGGCTCACCACTGGACCTGTTCCTCTCCCTTTCTGGGTAAATGTTTGCCTCTCTGTCTGTCACAGTGGCCACCCCCTCGCATCCCCCTACAACCTGTTCAGCCTCTACCCATCCACCTGCGTTTCTATGCATTGCTCTCACCTGAAGCTGTGGTGTGCTGCCTCATATATCACAGCCACCCTGGAGCATTTCTGTACCCCGTACGTATCCTGACGTGGTCCAGCGAGTCTGTAGGTACCTCTTCTGTGTCACAGAAGCAACATGTTGGCCAGAGTTCCCGGCACACCAATTTGGCAATCCTAGAATCCCCGGCCTGCCTGGCAGCCTCCTGGCCCCATAAAGAGAGAGGGGAACAGTGCATTCCACCAAAGGGAAAAGGCAATGCATGAGTGTGTTGACTGGCCAGGCAATGCATCTCGAGCCTCCAATCCTGCAGTGTCTCTGTGTGGTGTGTGTGTGTAGCTGCTGCTGTCTGAAGGAGACAGGCAGGGAGTCCACATCACCACTGCCCTGACACGGAGGGAGACCACATCACTGCCCTCACTTCACACCTTCTGCAGCTTATTGGTTCCCCAAACTGGTAACGTGGCTTCGTGTAGACCCTGGGGCGTGTCCTCACTTGCGTCCCAAAGCTACATCCCCCAACCCCCTGATACCTTTCGGAGGCCCTTGAAATCATGCTGTCTGTGGCACAGGGGGACAGTGTTTTGAGTCAGCGCCCACGCTCATGGCAGCCTGCTGCCTAAGTGAGTGGTTAAAGGAAATGGGACCAGGATGAACAGACATACGGCCAACGAAGGCCTGGGGAGGGTCCCTGTGAGAAGATGGCCAAGCACTGTGGGAGGAAGGGGACCGCTGTCTGTGAGACAGACACAAGCTCCAGGAGTCCCAGGGCCCATGGTCACGGGTCTTTCCTGTGCACTGCCACACACGGGAGGAATGGGCAGCCGATCATGAGGGGGGCGGTGTGTGCTTGCCAGTGTGTCACTTTCCAGGCAACAGGGACAAACGGCAAGAGCTTCGCGCATGCTATGTAGCCTCCCCTAGTGTGGCGTCCTCCCCACGTCACACTGCTAGACTGCTGTCATGACAAACATGTCTCCTTGGAGCAAGGATGGATGTAGAGAGTATGCAAAGGAGGCTGAGCAGATGGAAAACCAGGGGGCACAGACAGCAGGCGCACAGCTGGAATGCGTCTCCCGGACAGCCAAGGTGATCCGCTCCGTGGAGTTGTCGGACTAGGGGTACAATGAACAAAGGTGGCGGTGTAAATGGGAAAAGCGTGGAGGTTTCCCTTTACCCGTGTGTGTAGATAGCCGCGTGCCCAGCGCACCGTGGAATTCAAAGGTCACTTTTGCATGCCCAGAAGCCAAACAGGACACTCAGAGGTCACGGAGGGCCGGCTGCAAGCCCCAGGGAGGAGTTGCATTGCATGGGGCCCAGAGCCTTCCTGCCTAGGCAACAGATGCGCCCCAGTTTCCAGGTGACCTAGGGGCGGGATGGCGAAGCCACGCACACCACCCTCCCTATGATTGGTCCTGAAGGCAGTGAAGCAGCCTGGGCGTGGCTTGGAGCTCCCTCAGCCTCAAAGCTGAAGGCGCACCTCTCACCACAAAGTCCTCCTATGCGGCAGCAGCATAGCGATAGCTACGGGGAGGCATCCTGGGTACAGCAGCATGCACATGCGCCCGCTCGAACTTTGGGCTCTGTGAGGAAGGGGGAGCGAGTTGCCAGCCATTGCCCTCAGGTCTCCACTGACTGGGTCTGGGGAGGGGACCGTGCTCTCACCTCCCGCTTCGTCGTCGGTAGCAGCCACAGTTCCTGTCTCAGGCCGGGCCGTATGATGCGCGACTCGTGTTTCTGAAACATTGGGGATGCCCGGAGGCCCCATGCCGCCTTCGACCGGGAAGGGGGCGGTCGAGAGACGAGGGCCCGTGGGGACAGTGTGTCTCCGGCAGGGCCGGAGGTGCCACAGGCCGAAGGCTTGCAGGCCACCAGCGAACAGCCTGGGCAGGAAGGCCAGGCCCGACCCGAGGGGCAGGTGGGCAGCCCCAGCGAGATATCACTGCCTCTGGAGCATGGCATAGTGGTGGTGGAGGTGCTGTGGGGTCTGGTGGAGAAGGAAGTTGAGGTGGTGGCCGCAGAAGAGGACGCGCCTGGGGAAGAGGGGCATGACCAGAGGAAGAAGGGGGAGGAGGAAGAGGAGCAGGAGCCGGGGAAGGTGAAGGTCCAGGTTCACGAGGAGGAGGACGTGAAGGACGAGGGGGAGCAGCAGGAACAGAAGAGCAGAAGGAGGAGGAGGAGGAGGAAGAGAGGAGAGGCAGCAGGAGTAAAAGATTAAAAGGAGGAGAAGCAGAAGTCCAAGCAGAAGGAGGAAGAGCGGAAGGAGGAGGAGTTGGCGGAAATGAAAGGGGGGAGCAGGAGCACCAGGGTATACAAGCGGCAGCGACGGCGGCGGCGGGGGCGGCAGTGGCATGGGAAGAGGACCAGGAGGAGGAGCGGGAAGAGGAAGGGAAGGCGTGGGAGCCATTAGAGGGAGAGCAGAATTGCAAACCGAGGAGGAAGAGGAGCAGGAGAAGGAAGCGCTGGAGGAGCAGCAGCAGGGCCAGGAGGAGGTGGAAGGAAAGGAGGACAAGGAGGAGCGGGAGGAGGTGGAACAGAAGCCAAGTGAGAAGGAAGGTCGATGGGTGGAAGAATCCCAGCATCTGCAGGTGAAGCAGGATAAGAAGGAGAAGTTCGAGACAGGCCTCCGTCCTTGCCCTTCCCCACTGGAAGCTCTGGAGGCCCTTCAGATAGAGCTACAGTCCGTGAATAAACAAGCCAGCCAGGTGCACGCTCGACTCAAACTCAGGATGGGGCAGAGCCGGCGGCATCATCTGGAACAGAGAAGTGCCCTTATCCAGCGCATCCGTGGTTTCTGGGCCAAACTGTGTCCTTCCTGCTGCTGGTGGAGGGTCCAGAGGGGGCTGAGCTTGCACAAGAGGAAGGAAAGGGAGGTGACATTTAGAGGAACCCAGGACAGGGACTGGAGCTAAGCCACGCTCCAGTGGCCAGGAAGGTGCAAACATGATCCCATCCAGCGGTCCTGGCTCTGCAATGAGTGTGGGAGGAGGGCAGTGCTGGGTTGGTGGAGGCACGTGTGCTTTACATCGCACCTGACACGGAAACAGCGCTGAGAGAGTGCAGAGTGGCGGTGGAGGTCCAGGCCAGGACAGGGCAATGACCGAGGGCTTCTTCCCATGCAAAGCCACGTGGGGGCACGTTTCTGGGTCCCGCTAAGCATCTTGCTGCGGGGAAAGCGATGCGAATGACCACTGGTCGGCGCGAGACTGGATGTGTGCTGTGTGGCTGTGTGGAAGTAAGCGTCCTCAGTGTCCTCATGAGCACACAAGGCTAGGCGTGGATGCAGGCGTCTGGGCATGCACAGCCTCCTGTGCGTGTCTAGCAGAGCCCTGTGGAATCCTGAGACCCCGTGGGCCTGGATGCAGCCTGTGGGGAGGGCGTGAGGCCCTGGGGGAGGACCCCAGTCCCTGGGGGAGGACGCCAGGATGCGGTCCACACTGGTTCTCTGGGTCGAGATCTCTCATGCCCAGCACCTGAAGGCTCTTTGACCTGCAGCAGTTTGTGAACCACCCTCAGATGTCAGCCCTGATTAGTAAGCACGATGAAATATGCTTGGCCACATGACCAATTTGAAGGTCGGCCTGGGAGTGGGAGGCGGTGTGGGTGGGTGGCTGTGTGGGCGGGGGAGGTGGTGGGGAGAAGTGGTGTGTTCCTTCCTCAGGGGAGGGCGGGTCTCCTGGAACAAGATTTCACATTTCTGCCCTACATTCCTACCACGGCAGGTGGAGCAACACCAGTTTCCCAGGGAATGCCGGAAGATCCTGCTGTTTTTTGGCAAGAACTCCTACTTCCAGAATGAAGTCGTTATGAAGGAGTAGGTCCTTGGCCTTGCTGGTAAGTGTCCACTGAATGCATGGGCGGCAGTGGGTGGAGGGTTGAATGTGATTAGTTCTCTGGCGGCTTCTCACATACTCGTCTTCCTGCAGGGTATAGGGCATCTCATTCCAGTCCCATCCAGTGGTACCCAAGGTACAGACAGGAGGCCTACAGACGCAGGCATGACAACAGCAGCCTCAACTTCTTCAACTGGTTCTCTGACCACAGCTTTGCCGGCTCTAGCAGGATTGCTGAGGTGGGGCCCTGTAACAAGGAAGGGAGGTGATTTTCATGGGTTCCCCCACTGCGTGGGACAGCTACCTGAGGCCTGACCTATCTCCCCTACCAGATAATCATAAAGGATCTTTGGCGCAATGCCCTGCTGTATTTCAAGATGAAGGAGGCCCCAGGAGAGAGAACTGAGAGGGAAAGAGGTGAGCAGCCAAGGGTGTGGGCACTGAAATGTGTGCCATGGGGCCCATGGCACAATTCTCTTCTGCATGGAGGCACCGAGACTCACAGTGGCACAGGAGGTGACACCAGGTCAAAAGGGCATCGGCCTGAGACAGGGCGTCTTAAGAAGTAACGTGTCAAAGAGGCTTTGCCCCTTTGGGGAGGCTGAAGGTGGGCAGTGGGCTAGACAACAAGAATGAGCAAAGCGGGACATCCAAAGCTGCCTCATCAGATAGCACGATGACAACTGTCATTCCAGGACCATGAATCCCACCCTCAGGCGTCCTACCACCATCCCACATGTTGTCTGGCTTCTGGAGCCACTTGTCAGCTTTGACACAGCTTATCACACCCTCCCATTCTACTTTCCGTTTGGAAACATTCAAGCAATGTTAAACAGGGCCAAGATAAGACTCTCACCTGTCCTGTGTGTGTGTGTGTGGGGGGGGGGGTTGGTGTGTATGTATGTGGGTGTGGTTGTGTCTGTGTGTCTCTGTCTGTGTGTACCCTTATATCCCAGGGATATGCAAGGTCTTGAGAAAACTATAAGGAGCATCACACTTCATGGACCCCAGTGGAAAGCCTTCCGACGCTCACCGATGGTCCACAAGATTCTCCTGCCCACGAAATAAGGACAAGGCTGGTGGTGACACGTGGCACAGGGTGGGGTCCAATACATTCGAAGAAATATAGAATGGGAGATAAACAGCATGAAGTGTTTGTGTGTGTTTTCGGCTCAGGTACGCTCTGGGGCATGTCCATGTATACATGTGGCTGTCCAGAGGTGTAAGTGTTCTGTGCCTGCACATTGGAGTTCCAAGAAAGGGCAGGACGTAGGACATTGTCCTTAGGGGTGGGTCACACATTGGGATTGCATGTGAGGTCAGTTAGATTGAACCAATGGAGAGTTGAGTGAGGGAGGACAGGGCACAAACCTGATCGAAAGGCCAGCGCCCAGGTTCATATCTTTCCTGTGAAAATGAGGAAATTCAAGGAAATGCAGAGGCCAGCACAGGCCAGGGATGTCCAATACTCAGGGTTTGGGGATGTCCATGATGGTGCCCCCAGAATCACGCATGGTGACATCCTCAGTAATGTTGACTGAACCGCCACACAGAGAGGAATTCTCCATGGTGTCTGCATGGTTCAGCAAACATGAATCAGACTCCCAGGTAGGAGGTAATGGACAAATGAGGGAACAGAACACACAGGAGGCACACAGAAACAAGACACACGCTGTCAGGGGGAAGTCTCTCCCAGCCAGGAATATGCCACATGGCAAAAGAGTAAGTGGAAAACATTGCTAGACCACCTTTCACACTTTACGCCTGCATCTCAATGTGCAAGCCAGTGACGTCTCAGCTCCTAGGGTACAAAGGGTTTGAAAACAGAAGGATGGAAAATAGATGTGTGACTTAATGGTCACAGCAAGGCAGCTGCATTTGGAGACATTAACTGGCTGGCAGTGAGTGCATGGCCAATCCTCTGACGAAGGTCCTATGGGCACGGAAGGATTTCTGGCTCCGGGAACATATAAGAGAACACGCAGAAGCCCCTCCAACTGACAACAGGACAGCAATAGGATCTGTCAGTGGAATAAAGGGGTTGAATTCAGAAGGAAACACACTCAAGTGCAGAAGCATACACCAAAGAGAAGACAGGCCAGCAGAGCCGCAGATGACACAACACGCAGGTGTGCAGAGACGAAGGCGGTTACACGGGTACAGCTGTGCTCACTTAGGCCAGGCAAGGAGGCATCACCAGAGAGGCGTTGGCACAGGCAAAGCCAGGAAAAGACACAGACACTCCAGGGCTCACTCAGGGAGACAGAGGAGCAGAGGCAATGCAAGACATTTCCTGTACACAGAGAACAACAGGACGATCCCGACAGGCCAATGAGAGACACGTGTGGTTCAGACATGGAAGTCAGAAGGCTCCTGAATTGTCGAGGGTGTCCCCTGTCGAGTGACAGCACTCTGGAGCCCACACACGCTGGTGTTGTGGTGGAAGAGGCCGCTAGGCAGCACATACAGTTGTGCAGGGGGTTTAGCAGCTCCTGGAACCTGGGGCTCTCCAGAGAGTGCTGCGGCTACGGGAGGACACCGGGGGCTGCAGGATGTGCAGCCTGAGGGCTGTAATCCCTCGGACACAGAACACCCAGGCCTCTGACCATGGTCCCAATACACAAGTGTCCACACTTGAGGGTTTGGCTCTGGTGGCCATGAGGACATCCCACACCACACCTTGTCTGTACCATCTCTTTGGGACAGGCCTGGTGGAAAAGTCACCCTGGCCCCTCAGCAGGTATTGGCGGGAGATATTAACATGTGGGGGACCCTGTGTTCCGCTGTCCCATAAAGTGTTCCTGCTCGGCAAGACCTATCATGTAACGGCCTGCTTGTGCAGTAAGATGCCCCAAAGGACCCAGCCTCATGACCACTGAGGCCGTATTCCCACTGCAGAGTCATGGGCCATACTTTCTTTGGATGTTCACACCCAAACACACGGACCAGCACAGGGAGCTTTCCCAGGGTACCCCAACGTTTACACATCAAGCAGCTGAGAAGACGTGCTTCTCCAGCCAGTGTGCAGACAGCAGCGAGAAAAAGACCTGTCATCCCTTCTAGAGAGTGTGACAGCCTCCGCCCGGGAAGAGGTAAGGCTTGGGCGTACAGATCTCCAACTCCACAGCGTGCTGACATCCCGCTGACCATGTTGTCTGCATATTGGTAGGGCCAAGAAGCCTCCATGCATTGGGACTGCCAACGCCTTCTCTGGAATAGAGCCACTGCAGGGAAGGCTCTTGTAGTACAGAGCTGTGCAGTGGGGATCCTGGTGGGCTTGGGCAGCTTGGGAGACAGGAAGATTAGTGTGGGGATGTCAGTCTCAGGCATGCTGTGCTGGGGGCCGTGTAACTTGGGGATAGAGAAGAGCCTGTGATGGACAGGGCTGAACTCTATCTATTGCATTGCTAGCACGGTGGAGCTTTTGCACCATCCCTAGCACAGACATCTCTAGCAAGCAGCCATCTGCTGTGTAAGGAGTACCCCAGCACTCACCTCTTCCCAGGTGAGGCTCGTCCCAGTCCTTTCTAACATCCAGGCCTGCCCAGGACCTCTGCACAGAATGCTAAGGCTGCACAAGTCCATCGTTCCCTATGTGGCTGAGGCAGCCTTTGTCCAGGCACTCGGGCCAAGGAACGCAGGCTGCCTGGGACGAGGCGACTTCTCTGAGTGCCTGCTGGTGTTTGCACTTGGGATTCTTCTCAAGTTTCACGTGGCGTGTTGGACACATGACATAAGCCTGTGGCCCTAGAGGAATAGCAGCACCCGACTCATCACGGCTGATGATGAGAGGGCAGCGGGAACACGGGAGAGGATGGCGTGTCCGTGGCCTTTAAGAGCCCCACCTCCCCGCAACCCTCCACTCTGTTGGCTTGCAATCTGGGCCACCCATTCGTAACCGGAGGTCATTTCAGAAACAGCGAAGTTCACACAAGGACATCAGTACTAGGACTAGGGGTGTTTGCTATGTTTCAGATATTGTTCTAAACTCTTTATGTGATCATTATATTCATCACTTGGTCTTACATATATGAGAACGAAAGCACAAAAGCATTAAAAAAATCTGTGCCGATGATCATACACCTAGTAGTGGTGAGACAGGATGTCAACTTGGGTGAGTTGGCACTAGAGGACACTATTTCATGCCACCTCTCAGTTCCATCACATGCCACCTGTGTTGACCTTGGGAGCAGACAAGTTCCTTAACCTCGGAACTTCTTCAATTTGCTGATGAGTAAAAGGAGGTTAATAGTAACCCCTCCCTCATAGGGCCTGAAGGAGAATGACAGGAAGTACTTGTGAAATGTTCAGAACCTCACCTGGTATGAGTAAGAACTAAGTAAGTGTTGGCAAGAAACATCTCAGCCAGGCTAGCTGGTCCCCAAGTCTTACTCATTTGCTCCAGTGTTAGAGTTATGGGGTTATGCTAGTTTTTCAAAGAAATGACTTGCATCGCTTTCATTCTCTTGCTGCTTTTTCTTAAACCAGTTGTAGTCATATACATTGTCTCCAAAACATTCATTGTCTGTTTTATTGATATCTGTACATAGGATTTTTTTAATAACCAAAAGCTCCTTAATGTTACCATGTTTTACTTTAATAATTTGGTTTCCTTGAATTTTCTGTTTACAAGAAAAAAAGTTTAATTTTACTTACTTGGTAACTTGGTTAACTTTTAAATTTCTTGGTTAAATACAAAAGTTTTTGTATTTAAGGAAAACATCTAACACTTTCAAGTTGCCCTTGTACAGCTTTGATCATATCTGACAATTACTTTTTGGTGCTATTCCTAATCAACCTGCTTTTTGGGTGTTATCCCAATCACATTGTTCGGTGAGCTCCTTTCTGGGTCACATTTGTTCCCTCTCCAATTGCTCTCTCAGGCTACTCTCACCTCAGGGCTTCTCTTCTAAGCCTGAAATTCTCTTGACTCTGTTTATCTCCTTCCAACAAGTGTCAATTATACATAACTGCGATGAAGGAAGGGAGATCAGATTTTTCATGAGTCTTCCTGATGATATTACATGATCCAGGCTCACAAGGCAACAATTTACCATTCTCCCATTCAAACAAGAAATAATTAGAAATATGGTCAGAGAATTGGCGCCATTTGCCATAACAGAAGTAAAAGGAGAAGGAGGTGGAAGGCAGGAAGGCAGGAAGGCAGGAAGGCAGGAAGGCAGGAAGGAAGGCAGGAAGGAAGGCAGGAAGGAAGGCAGGAAGGAAGGCAGGAAGGAAGGAAGGAAGGAAGGAAGGAAGGAAGGAAGGAAGGAAGGAAGGAAGGAAGGAAGGAAGGAAGGAAGGAAGGAAGGAGGGAACTTAACAATAAACATGAAAGAAGTATATAAATAAGCCTTTCAGAAAACTTTAAACACATCTGAGAGATATTAAAAAAAAAAAGCTTAAATATAAACATTCCCTGTGTAGGAATAGGAAAAGTTATTATTGTAAGAATGCCTACTATCTCTAAATTACTATGGAAATTTGTTGCAAGCCCAATAAAATATGGATTTTTTAAATCAGATCAGCTGGTTCTAAGATTTTTGTATAAATATCAAAATTCAAGCTGATCCAGAAAAATTTTTCTGAAAAGGAAGCATATGAATTAGGCGAGTTCTACCAGATAGTAAATGATGTTATAAAGCAAATGTGGCCCAGCTGAATGAATTAATCATCATAGAGAATTCAGAACTAGGTTCAAAGCATATGCAAATTTAGTATATAACTAAGTGAACCTTTCAAAGCAAATGCATTGTTCGAATAATAGTAACAGTGATACTATTCATGATGTTTCAATACTTTTCTTATAAATGTCTTAATTTGCATTATGTCATATTGTTATATGCTATAATATTGTTACCTATCTTATATGTTTTCTTATAAAAATGCATGTATAAAATCCTAGGAGAAAACAAGAAAGTTATTTTTCTATTCTCTATTGGGAAATGCCTTCTTAATATTTACTGAGCATTTATTGCTAAGAAATTTTAAGCACTTACGTATTTATTTATTGAATTATTGAATTCCCACACTGTGATAATGCCCGTTTCACAAAAGAGAAAGCAAAGAACAAAAAAGGTAAGGGGACTTTATTTGTTTCCCTATAGCTCAAGATGGAAGTACATAGTCAGATAGTTTTACTCTAGAGCGTGTGTTCTCAAACGTGATGATAACAACTGACAAACACTAGAGACAGCTGAGTCAATGGTGGAGCCCAGTGGAAGGCCATGCGCTCAATCCCTCCTTGGCCTTAAAAGGTAGGCAGTATCTGTCTGCACTTGTCCACAGGTGGGTCATTGTTAGCATAGGCATAAAATGTCTTGGCATCATTACTTAACCTGTGAACAAGTGGCAGTATGGCCCTGGTTGCAGAGAAAGAAATTTTGCCTACCACCAGGGAGCGATGTGTGAGAGGCAGTCTTATAAACTGGGAAATTAGTTATGCTGCACCTGACAGCACCTTAACCTGGAAATACAAAATTTCATTATAAACAACCTATGCGTTTCCCCCTAAGAGTAAAACAAACAAACAAACAAACAAACAAACAAAACAACAACAACACAAAAGCCCAGGAGGCAAGCTTACCCTATACCTGCAAGGAGGATGGCTTCCCACATGCTTTGTTTACGAAGTATCTTTTATGTGGATCAAAGGAATCTATAACTTTCTTAGGTAAGATTTATGTGTCAAAGCATTCATTTTTGCCAACGCTCCGACACAGTCATCTGCAGAATCACTTTAAATCTTATCTCACTGCCTCCCCCAGTTTTATTACAAATGGAGAAGATATGTTTTTATGTAAGTCAATCTATGAAGTCCTAGGAGAAAACATGGGGGAATTATTCTTATAATCCAGAATGACAATGATCTTTCTAAAATAGGGATGGACGTCAAGCTCAGATGTAACGATAGTAGAGAAGGATCATTTTTATTATATTGAACATATATATTTTTTTAATTTTGTAAAGAAAAAACAAAGCCAAAAAAATAAAAAAGGAAAAGAAAAAATAAAGTGAGGTGCCTGGGTGGCTTGGTAGGTTAAACGTCCAAAATCGACTCAGGTCACGATCTTATGGTTTGTGGGTTTGAGCCCTGCATCTAGCTCTTTGCTGAAAGCTCAGAGTCGGGAGTGTGTTTCAGATTCTGTGTCTCCCTCTCTGTCTTCTCCTTCCCTGCTCTCACTCTCTCTCTCTCTCTCTCTCTCTCTCTCTCTCTCTCTCTCTCTCACAAAGTAAATAAACATTAAGTTAAAAAAATAAAAATCAAAATAAAATGAAGGCAAATGAAATTTAGTGGAAATATTTGCACCACCAATAGAAACACAGAAGAAAAATTCCCATAATGCTTGTATTGCTTTTTTTTAAGCCACACTGTAAAACAAAACAAAAATCCAAAAGAAGGAATAGAGGAAAGAAAAAGGAAGTTCACCAGAAAACAAGCATAAATGACTTTTAAAAACTGTAAAGACGTACCACCACATTTTTAGAAAGCAATTGCAAATAAAAATGAAATACTACTACTCTTGTATTGGACAAAAACATTGGTAATGCACACTATAGATAAGGGAAGAGGAAAGAGGCATTTCAGAAATGTAATTGGCGAACTGGTACCTCTTCTTTGGAAGACAGTTTAACATGATAATGGTAAAAATAACAGTAATAACATTTATTGAGTATTTGGCATGTTGGACAGACACTGATCTATTTCACATAATTTAATTTAATTATTCCTCATAACAACCAAATGAAGTGCTTTATATTACTATCCCTCTGAGAAATCAGAGGCACAAGAAGATTAAGACATGTGCTGTGAATGGAGTAGCTGAAATCAAACTCAGTAATAAAAATTCACTTTAAAATACCAACTTGACAATATCCATAAAAACTCAACATATTTATACCTGTTATCTGTATACCTTCTTGAGGGTTAGGTTTTTCCCTACGACACAGAAGAAGGAAGAACTATGGTTTTAACAGGGTAAAAGTGGATTTCTCTCCCAAATCAATGAACTTTGGAGGTATACAGCTCAAGTCTGATTGGGCAGCTGCATTCTATGAAGTGCATAGAAATATGGTTCCTACCAGCTCTTGCTGGAAGAATCTCAGTTCACTTTCCATCCAAATGGTTTGCCTAGAGTTCAGGATCCAAGGCAGCATGTGAATGACATCAAAGAAAAAATAAAGGACACAAGGCACACAGCTGTCTCAACTTTCTCAGAAGGTGCCACTTGACACTTCCTCTTATATTGCTTTGGCTGCAAGGGAAGCTGGGGTATGTAGTCCTAATTCTGAGTGCCCGTAGGCACAGCTCAGCGCTGGTAATAACCTGCAAGGGAAGGAGGTGGAGGAATGGATGTGGAAGAGGTTCTTTCTGTCCTACTGATACCACAATTCCAGTTCTAGGAAATTTCCCAAGATTTTTACATTACAAATCTTCCTTGATTTAGGATGGACTCACCTCTAGATAAAACCAGTGTGAGTGGAAATTAATCTAAGCCAAAAGTGCATGTAACACACGTAATGTGCTGAATATCATAGTTTAGTCTAGCCTGTATTATGTGTGTTCAGAATAGTTGCATGAGCTGAAATTATGAGACATCATCTAACACACAGCCTATGTTACATTAAAGTTTAACTGTCTCATGTATTTCAGTGAATACTGTGATGAAAGCATAAACACAACGGTTGTGTGAGTACAGAATGGCTGTAAGCATATAGATTGTTCACCACCATGATCATGTGGTGGACTGGGAGCTGTGGCTGGCTGCTCTGCCAGGCATCACAGGAAAGGGTCGTATCGTCTCTCATTAGCACTGGGAGAGGTCAAAAACTTAAATTTGAAGTACAATTTATCTTTGAAAACGTTTAATGTTTATTCAAGTTTTGGAGAGAAAGAGAGACAGAAAGAGTGTGAGCAGGGGAGGGGCAGAGAAAGAGAGAGACACACACAGAATCTCAAGTCAGCCCCAGGATGCAAGTTGTCAGCATAGCCTGAGGCAGGCTTGAACTCACGAACCGTGAGATCTTGACATGAACTAAAGTCAGATGCTTACACCACTGAGCCAGCCAGGTGCTCTTCAAAGGACAATTTGTAAACAATGCTATCATTTTCACACCATTGTAAGGTCCAATAACTATAAGTCAAACAATATTAAGCCAGGGACTGCTATTCCTCCATTCATGCTTGCAGATATATTTTTGATCATCCTATGCCTGCCAGTAAGCTCACGTCTATGGACTGCATCGTTGAGGCTTTCTTGTCGTCTGGCTTCCATCCATAGTTGGCAGGTATACTAATAGGTAGCCAGAGAGCAAAAGAAAAGCAGTCATTATATGTACTCTGAACTCTGGAATTTTGGCAGTGGCTTATTCCTCAGTCTATGGCCACATCTCCTGTTAGGTGGCTTCTCTCCCAGCTGTGGGCTCATTGGCTTCTAGTAACACTTGTCCTTTCCTTGTCCCTTGGTGCCTGGAGAGGTGAAGTCTTCTCTTGCTAGTCCCCAAGGACTCAACCACTTAGTTTGGAGGCCGTTTATCTCACCAGCACCTGTGTTCATAGTTCCTCCTTTAAACTCTTTCCAGGTAAGGTTTTCAAGGCACCACCCACACTCTGCTGGACTCTGGCAGGCAAACATATGTACAAGGACTTTCACTGCAGCATTGCTTTCTATAGTCGTAGACTACAAACAAATTAAATACACATAAACAGGGGACAGATTAAATACCTCTAATGCAGCCAGGGTAGGAAATACCATGAAGTCTATTTAAAAAATAATGTCCCATTGGACCAGACACTTTAATTTTTAATAGCGCAAATCTCATGTCATACTTTTTCACAATCACAAAAATCATGTATCTATAAAATGGAGAGCTGTAGATAATATCTTGGTACCAGCTTGGTACTCTATATCTATATCTATATCTATATCTATATCTATATCTATATCTATATCTATATCTATATCTATATCTATATCTATATCTATATCTATATCTATATCTATATCTATATCTATATCTATATCTATATCTATATCTATATCTATATCTATATCTATATCTATATCTATATCTATATCTATATCTATATCTATATCTATATCTATATCTATATCTATATCTATATCTATATCTATATCTATCTATATCTATATCTCCATCTATATCTCCATCTCCATCTCCATCTCCATCTCCATCTATCTATCTATCTATCTATCTATCTATCTATCTATCTATCTATCTATCTATCTATCTATCTATCTATATACTCTCTCAGCTTACAACTCTTAGAATATCGTAAATTCTCCCACGATTGGCTAAAGGACCCTACAGTTGAATTCAAATGCTCTAGTGTTACTCTGGGTTGAATTCATAGGGTCAAAAGTCTTTACTGAGCCCTTAGCCTTCAGACCCATTCCTTCCATTATTTGTCAATTGAGCTTCAATTTATTGAGTGGCTAATTTTTTCCAAACTGTAGAAGGTGCTAGAAATTAATGAATGGATAGTCCAGGTCCACAGAAATATTAAGTCCTATGTTGCAGACACGAGAGCGTAAGAGGTGTTGGGGCACCTGGGTGGCTCAGTTTGTTAAGGGGCCGACTTCAGCTTGGGCCGTTATCTCACAGCTTTTGAGTTCAACATCCATGTAGGACTCTGTGCTGACAGCTGAGAGCTGGAGGCTGCTTTGGTTTCTACACCTCCTTGTCTCTCTGCCTCTCACCCACTGATGCTCTGTCTCTCTCTCTTCCAAAAATATAAATAAATAAATAAATAAATAAATAAATAAATAAATAAATAAATAAATAAATAAATAAATAAACATTAGGAAAAAAAATTAAGTGTAAGAGGTGTCAATTGAAGTGTGTATAGAGATTAGAGTCGGGGCATAGAAAGAGAGTGTTGGATCAGGATAAGTAACTAGAGCAACTTCCTAAGAGTATGAGTGAGAGTGGGTAGTAATAAAAGGTGAGTAGGGGTGCCCTAAGAAGACTCGTGAAAGGGACGTCATGTAACGCATTGGAAACAACGTAACTTGAAGCAGGAAAGCAGGACACTTGAAGTAATGTATGACCTTTGATAGAAGATTAAAATGGTGAGTTAAGCTGTCAGATGACATCATCACTGTCATCATCACTGTTGAAAGAATCAAAAGGGTAGGGGAAAGGGATGAATTAAGAGTGTCTACTACATCACCAGACACATTAAAGATACTCAACATCACTAATCAGAGAAACCTGAATCAAAACCACATTGACACATCAATTCACACCTGACACAATGCCTAGTATGAGCAAGACAAGCAATAACAAGTATTGGTGAGAAGGTAGGAGAAAAAGGAACACCAATGTACACTTGGTGGGAATGTAAATAGTTGCAGCCACTCTAGGGAACAGAATGAAGGTTCGTCAAGAAATTAACTCAGAAATACTACATCATCCAATAATTCCACTACTGTAGATCACTATCCAGCCTCTCCCTTAACCCTGAAGGAATTTTCTCTCTGCTGGAGCAATGTCTCCAACCTCTAGAACCTACACGGCATTTATCTTTGTTCCTCATTCTGGCACCTTGATTCTGCTTGCTGAGACATCTCTTAAATGGAGTCCCCATCTGATTCTTTTTTTTTCTTCATGGGGATCACTACATGTCCCAGAATGTTATGACATCAAAACGAATATGGCCTGTTTTTCATTCCTTCATGTGACCAATGGGACCAAGTCTACTGGACGTAGACTGAGTTTCACTCCAAATGATGATCGACTCAACATGCTACTTTGCCCAAGAAATATACTTGTATCTTAGAAGATCCTCACAAAAATAACAGTGTTACCCAACCCACCCAGCAGACTTGGCAAGTAAGGCAGCCTGCTAAGAACACATCAAAATGCAAACATGTTTTCTCGTGCTGCATCTTTTAGCAGGTAGGCAGGTAGTCCAAAGCCAAAGAAGTAAATTATTTTAAGTTAGGGAATGAAAGGAAGGTAAACTGCCATAAAGGTATTTTAAACTGTTGGGAAAAAGGAGAATATGAGTGTCATAAACTCACAATCACTCATACAGGACATCATGCATATATTCCAGCAATTTTAAGAGAGAAATATGTGGTTCATATGGTAGAGAAAGCGCCACTATTGCCACTCTCTTTATGCTCTGACAATAACGTGGTCACCACGAAAGCTGCCTGACACCTACTAAAAAACCCAATTAATGACAGATGATAATGGAGCGCCCATGCAATACCATGGTAGACATGTGTGGGCAGAGGTTAGGAAGCCCAGAACATGGTCCCTGTCCTTAAGAAACCTGAAACGTAAGGGAAAGTGAAGTGAAACCAATAAGAGTTAAAACCTGTGTTAAAATAACTGGTTGACTTCTGGTCAGCATCAAGAATCAGACATGTTATTTCTGTGGAACTGTGAACATCGCCTCTGTGTTAGAGAGTTCTCTTGAGTTTTACACTGTTGCGAAACACTGGCCTTTTCTGAGCCTAGGCAATTCCCAAACTTGTGCATTGTGACACAAGCCTGTCAGATCAGCGGGCTCCTTATATGCTGCTTCCTGCAGAATGAGCTGGCAGTTTTATCTGTCTTCCACACCACCTGGCTTAGCAAATTAGATCATATTAGGGCTATTGTCTCAGAGACAATAAGAGGCATCTGTAACTGAAAGAGACCATGATGATATCTTCTAAAGAGACTTTGAAGAGTAGAAAGGTCAACAAGACGAGTATAACTATCATCATTGTTTTTTTTTTAACCCGTCCTTCTCTTCCTCTCTTATACATGCTAACCTTTAGTAAAATATATAAAATCAACACATTTCTTTTATCTTGGCACAGAGTGTTGTGAGAAAGAGTAACTTACATTATGCAGCACATTTTTATGTACAAAATCCTTCTGCATATACGAACTCTTTTGGTCTCAAAGCAAACAGTATAGAAGTAAGAATTGTTGACACAATTTACAGAAGTTCATTGGGGGTTTCGGCTCCATTCATTCCACCACTACAGGTGAGGAAACAGTTACCTTTCCCACTCTCATGAGCAGGAGTTCCCCTCCTTATAGATCAGACAAGTCTTGTTCTAAATGTCACCACTGTTTCGAGGCTCTGCCTCTCCTACCTGCCAATTCTTTCTACTAATTCTCTCCATTCAATTCAATTCAATTCAATTCAATTCAATTCAATTCAATTCAATTCAATTCAATTCAGGACATTCGATTCAATTAACTCAATTCAATTCAACTCAATTCAACTCAATTCAATTGGCAATTAACAAAGGCTACCCATAGGTCAAACTGTATACTAGTAACTGCAATGACCAAACTGACCCCCTCAAGCAGTGGCCAAATTATCTAGGGAGACAGGGACGCAAATTATTACAACATGTCAAAAATTACAGTACAGGGCACTGCACATGGTACCACAAGAGTTCCAAGAAGGGACTAATTAACTCTGCCTGGTGGGATTAAGTAAGTAATGGTTGAGGCAATTTTGAAATATGAGTGATTATGGTAGAGAGGGCTTCTCAGGCAGATGCAACCTTACCTATGCCAAGGTAAAGAAGTGGGGAACCGAAGGAAGTTCCATCTACTTCCTGCACATAGGAACATCCTATGTAATTGGAGGAAAGCAGCACAAAAGTTATTTGATGGCCACTGACTAGAGTGAGGTCAGAAGGCTACTTCCTCACACCCCTAGACCTCTAGTTCACAACTTCCTTCTCCACAAACTTCCAACTGTTCCCAACCCTTCTTCACTCTGGTCTTATAACTTTGCCTATTACCGCACTGAGAAAACCAGGCCGGTGAAAAGAGAATTTGCAAAATCACCTATCGCATCTACCATTCCATCTACATCTACTTCCTTGTGCTCTGCTTTCACCAACATTCATATGAAGGATCTGTTCATTCCTCTCTGAGCCAATTATCTTTTGGACACTAGACCAAAGTCACTCTTGCCCTGTTAAGAACATTTCTGTCAGCAATTCTCCCCCACTCTGCCATATCATCATTTCCAACAGCAATATGGAAATTAAAAAAATGCTTTTATTTCTCAAATTTTAGAAAGAAAAAGCAAAGCCCTCTCTTGACCCTGCTCCCTTCCCTTCCCACTGCTGCCTCACTTTTCTCCCTCATTTTGTCACAATGCTCCTTGAAAGAATTGCCTTACTCCCTGTCTACAGTCATTCACCTCCAATTCTCTGTTGAATCCACTCCCATTCGGCTTTTCCCCGGTGCTACTGAAATGGTTCTCATCACATGTCAATGGCATCCACTTTGCAAAACACAGTGATTATTTATATTTTAATAATTTTTCAAGTGTATGTATTCATTTTGAAAGAAAGGGAGAGTGAGCGGGGTAGGATATGAGACAGATGGAGGCATAGAGAGAATCCTAAGCAGACTCTACACTGTCAGCATGGAGCCCGACCTGGGGCTTGAACCCACAAACCATGAGATCATGACCTGAGGTGAAACCAAGCGTCTGACACTTAACCAAGTGACCCCCCCATGTGACCCTGATGATCATTTATTTGACCTCATCCTATTTGACTTGCCATCAGCACTTGACCAATTTGATACCTCCTTCCTTGAAACACATTCCTTACCAGGCTTCCTGGACTCGAGAGCCTCCTCATGTCCCGCCTATTCCTTCAGTGGCCACTGTGTCTAGTTTCCTTCGCTAGGTTTTCCACATCTTGCAGTACTTTAAGAGTTAGAGACCCCAGAGCCCAGTCCTTGCATGTCTTCTCGCTCATCCATTCACACTCCCTAGCTGATCTCATGCGATCGCATGCTAAGTAATCCAGCCTACAGTCCACACTAAACTTCTTAGTTTAAACTCCAGATGCCTATATCTAACTACATTCACAAAAAGGCAGCTTGGATGTCTGATAAGCATCTCAAAATCACCATGTGAAAAGAGCAAGTCCTGATGTTTCCCGTAAAACCCATGATCTCTAACAGACAACTTAAAACTACTACCAACCTGTGGTCCAGCCCCAAAAAACAAATACAAAACAAAAACAAAACCAAACAAACAAACAAACAAAAAAAAACGAACTTGGTGTCATCTTTTATATCTGTTTTTCTCATACCTTATATTCAAACCACAAGCAATCCTATTATATCCACATTTATACTATACACATGATCATAATTTTCTTACTATATCCCCTTCTTCCATCCTTATTCAGGATGGAAGTTATTTCAGGATTACTACAGTAACCTCCTTATTTTGTTGCTATTGTTGCTTGTATGCGTGCTTCCCACTCCATCCTGCTCCCCAGACAGTAGTCAGAGTGATTTGTTTAACATACAAATTAGGATCACCTGGGTGGCTCAGGTGGTTAGCCATCTGACTCTTGATTTGGCGCAGGTCATGATCCAGAAAGCATGACGTTATGGGGTCAGAACCTGCATTAGGATCTGTGCTAGGCATGAATTAGGCATGGAGCCTGTTTGAGATTCTCTCTCTCTCTCTGTCTCTCTGTCTCTGTCTCCCTCTAAACCCCTGTGAGCACTCTCATTAAGTTAAATTAAATAGATAGATAGATAGATAGATAGATAGATAGATAGATAGATAGATAGATAGATAGATAGATAATTAATTAAATGAAACTAAAATGATATTGGTCAGACTACTCAACTGACTCTCCATCTCATCGAAAATAAAAGTCAAAGTCCTTATAATGACTTTCACATTCTTCATGATATGCACCCTACACATACCCTCTCTGACTAAATACCAAATGAGTAAATGAGTGAATGGTTGGTAGAGAAGAGGAACATAAGATTAGATTAACCTTATAGAATTAATCAGATGATGAGCAACGTTCTAACTAAGCCAAGAAGTGTCTTCAGGTTTATTTGAATACAATGGGTAGTCATCAAAGACATTCGGGCACCATAACTATCTCCTGTTAACTGTTTCTAGGATCCAATTCATATGTCACCTTTTACATTAATCCTCACTCTTTACCAATCTCCCATTCCCACATGAAATCCATCCAAAGGAAACTTTGCTACTCCTTTAATGTGTCACATTTTCAAACTTCCGTGTCTTGCTCTCTCTCTCTCTCTCTCTCTCTCTCTCTCTCTCTCTCTCTCTCTCTCTCTCTCTCTCTCTCTTTCCTGCCTGCAATGCCCTTCCTTACTCTGTTGATTTGAAATATGTCTTCTCTAGAAGACTCACTTCCAGTGACTCTCATTTGTGTAAAGCACTCCCTGGGTACCCTAGAGAATCATGTGTTTTCTTCTTTGCAATTCCTGGGTACATTTATCCACCTCTATTACAGATGTTGTCAGCTCCGTATAGTTAATTTGTTTACACAGTGGCAAATCCCTGGATAACAAGGTCCAGTATTAGGTCTAGGTAAGACCTCTATTCTGTGTATACAGTGGCTACAACCTAGTACGTGCTCAATGCATGCTTGATGAATGGAAATGAGGCAGGAGAATAGAATGAAAATTAGTAGGGTGAATATATAAGAGAAACCAGGAGAGTCAAATGTTATCAAAAACAAAAGAAGAGATAGTTTCAAGAGGTAAGGAGTGGTCCGTGTTTCACAGTTTGGTGTTTTGTTTTTCGTTTGAAATAAGTTACAGGTATCATTGCATTTAACAAGTAGGAGATATGTGGAAATAAAATAGTCAAATTTCAGTAGCATATGGCAGAAATTACCTTATATCCAAGCAGTGACTTAATATGAGGAATTGTGTGTTCAAACCATCAAGAGAAGTGTTAGTTAAGTGGGGTGTACACTGCACTCCCAGAATCCAAAGACAGCCCTGCAGAATTGTCTTGGCAGAATAACCCCAGCAGACTCACTGCTCTGTCCAGGCAGACTCACTGGTGTTCTGGGCCTAGGGTATCACTAGGTAAGAGTCAACTGTCAGTAGGTTGGGTTCTTATCTGGAGAAATCTACTTCTGAGATTATTTCGGTTTTGGACAATTAAGTTCCTTGCAGTTATACAACTGAGGTCTTCATTTTCAGATTGTGGGATGGCCAGCCAGAGAAAACTCTCTGCTTTGCATGGGTTTATGATGCATGGGTTCATGATGATTCTAGGTTGATCCAGAAAATCTCTCTATAATACAACACGACTATATAAATGGTCTCTCTTCATATTCCTGGGTTGTCAACTGTAAGGTATGGAATGTTGGGGGCTATTTTTTTTTTCTTTAGAATAATGTCTACCACATTCTGTTTAAAAAAAAAAAAAAGCTGTAGAACCAATAGATAATATTTCACCTTCTGAATTAGTAAGATTCAACAGAGAAAAATTCTGTTTCTCATATATATATAATATATTATAATATATAATATATTTATATTTATATTTATATTTATATGTATTTGTATTTAATTTATAATATTTATATTTAATATAAATATATAATATATTATATAATATATATTATAATATGTAATATATTTATTTATATTTATATTTATTTATATTTAATTTATATTATTTATATTTAATATAAATAAAATTATATATTTATGAATGTTTTATTTATATTTATGTATTTATTATTTATTTATTTATTTATTTATTTATTTATTATTTATTTATTTATTTATTTATTTATTTATTTATTTATTTATTTATTTATTTATTATAAGAAATTGGCTCCCATAAAGGTGGACGCTGACAAGCCCCAAGATCTTCAGGATGTGTTGGCTCGATGGAAACCCACGAGATCTGATGGCATAGTTCTTGTCCAATGGCTGGCAGGCTTGAATATCAGGTAGATCTGCTCTTTCACTCTGAATCTGGGGAAGAGGCCAATGTCCCAGTTTAAAGGCAGTCAGGCAGGCAAGAGTAATTCCCTAGTATCCCTGGGAGAATCATCCTTATTCTATTCAGGCCTTCTCACTGATTACATAAGGCCCACTTACATTAGGAAAATAATCTGTTTTACTCACTGTACAGACTCAAGTATTTCCCATCACAAAACACCGAAAAACGTTTCACCAAGCATCTGGACCTCTGTGGCCCAGTAAAGTTGACACATAAAATTAGCCAACATATTTTCCAAATTTCATGCAAGCACATGAAGCGGATGCACCTAAGCCCTATCAAGAACCCAAGCTACAGAGGCACCAGGCAGCTTGATAAGGTGCATTAGCACAGCGTCTTTCAAATATTTTATCCCCAATCTACTGTAAGGAACACATATTTCGCCACAGCCCAGTATAAGCATACACATACACATAAACATACATATAAATAAATGAAATAAACAACATTTCATGAATTATTGGTTATCCGTACTAAGGGTAAATGTACTTTTATCTTTTCTTATTGGTTCTATTTAATTTTAATCCATTCTTCCCTTGATCCACAGCTTCATGACCTTCCAAAAACAAGGCATAATTAGTAAGGTGTACTGACTTTCAGGGTCAATCTTTGGGAAGTAATATTCCTTCAGTTATATGTTTCACAATGTCTGACATGCAATACTCTCTTTGTTAAGTTGAATGGAATACAGAAAATGGGCTTCCAATTCAGTCTTAAGACATACTAAGAAAATTCCGAATCCATTTATCGGGGTAGATCCATAACTATCGAACAAAATGAAACAACAGGTACCAAGAGATGTACTTTGGATGTCTCCAACCCTATTCAGGAAGGCTAAGTTTACAAGCCCACTGAAACACAGGGGACCATTTCTTTCTTGGGGAAAATGACCAATAACGGAATGTTCACGTGCAAAGAGCAGACAGGACTAATTATTACAAAGACGTGTTGAAGCATGTAGAAACTGTCCACTTCTATGCCACTGATAATTAGTGCTTGTCTCCCTTTGGTTATCATGTCAATGCATAAGGCACAGTTAGAGAACATTGTTATGCAACAATGGCAGCTCTCAGGTTTCATGTTTCTGTTAAACGCCCTCATAGGTTGAACTGTGTCTCTGCAATAGGTAAGGCCCTAGAGAAGAATTCACCCACTTTGCACCACTCACTCTCCCTGATTAAGCTGTTCTGCAAGGAAACGGCTTACTTTTTTATTTTTTATTTTTTTTTTCAACGTTTATTTATTTTTGGGACAGAGAGAGACAGAGCATGAACGGGGGAGGGGCAGAGAGAGAGGAAGACACAGAATCGGAAACAGGCTCCAGGCTCTGAGCCATCAGCCCAGAGCCTGACGCGGGGCTCGAACTCACGGACCGCGAGATCGTGACCTGGCTGAAGTCGGACGCTTAACCGACTGCGCCACCCAGGCGCCCCTTACTTTTTTAAATGATTGCTTTTTGTTCCTTGGATAAGGAGCAGACATATTTCTGAGTGCAGCATTTCTATTTAACTGTACTCATGCCCTAAAGAGATTCTAGGGATCAGCTCAGGGAGTCCACTTGAATTGATATTCTTCATCTCTATTGAAACATTACTGGCAGACGTTCACAGTCAGATTTCATTCTGTCTGACTGAGAGAAACGGAGGAATTTGGCTTTCTGAACCAAGACCACATGATGGAATGGTCTGCACTCAGTTGCAAAAGATTGTGAATGAGGAGGAGACAGGGACATTATATGATCCAGGATGTGAGGTTGTAGGGTTAGCTTATGGTGGTTGTAACCAAACCTTAATATTGTGTGGAGACTAGACAACCTTGAAATCCCTATAATGTGATGGTCTGGGGACTCTTACCATATAGATTGTCAAAAATCTTGTTATATGTCTGATACAGAAGCAATAGAACTCATTCACTTAATATAGATTTAATGAGCATATACTATGTGGTATTTAGAGCTCTACTCTTGTTGAGGAAGTGAATAAAGTACTACAACTTTATTGGAGTACGGGGTGATCAACGGGGCTCAAACAGACTCTGGTCTCTAGCTTAGAGACCTCGCTTCTGGGTTCTTCTTCCTTTGTTTGGTGCATGTGCGAAAACCCCCACAGATATGGAAGCTGACGACTATACATTACCCTCCCCACTTGACTCCATGCTCAGACCTTTGGTGAGCCACATTCCCTGACCAAACTCTCTGAGTGCCACTTGGTTTTTCCTCCAGTGTTCCAGCCTGGTTCGAAAACATTCTAGATTGCTGACCAGGAAACCCAACCGCACTGGTCCATTGTTGCCACCTGTTTGGGAAACCAGCGAGATGATGGCAAAGCAAAGGCTCACAAGGGAGAAAGTGCATGCTCTGCCTGAATTTCAGCAGCCTACTTCTCCGTTGTCTTGGGCATGTCCTGCTCCATGGAACTGGTAAGGCCGGGGCCCCGAAGAAGCCAAGTATACCCAACAGAGCAGAAGGGGGACATGATCAATCCCCAGAGGACTTAATAGGTGTCCCAGTTAGAAAATTTTGTGGAGGAAAATGTAACAGACTCTGGTGTGTATGCGCGCGTGCGTGTGTGTCTGTGAGAGGGAGCGAGAGAGAGAGAGAGAAAGAGACAGAGAGAGAGAGAGACAGAGAGAGAGGATGTACAGCTAAGCAAGGCTTGCCTGTCGAGTTAGAGTTTGTGGCCTTATGGACGGGCGCCCTTAAAGTCCCCAAAAGTCTATGGAGTCTGAATGGGCTCCCCTGTGTCATTGTGAGAGTATAAAGTCTAGGGCGGTATCGGATCAGATCCCATCACAAGTCACAAAGCCGAGTCCACTATAGCCAAACCTCACCTAAACTTTCCCTCAGGAATGCGACCAGAGGAATATCTGAATACCCTCCCATCTGGAGGTATACCTAAGTTTGTCCGTCTTTGTGTCACCAAATATGAGAAAAATAATAATGGGATGAAAACAGAGTAAGCCTACGATTTTAGAGGTCGTGATCAAAAAATGTTAAAAGGGGTTTTCAGGTTACCATGGGGTGACAACGACACCCAAGAAGTTAAGGAAATTTTGTGAACTAGAATGGCCCACATTCAATGTAGGATGGCCTCCAGAAGGGACGTTAGATACTCAAATAGTGCAGCAGGTTTGGCTAATAGTCACTGGGAAACCAGGCCACCCTGATCCATTTCCGCACATCGACTCCTGGCTTGAAATTGCCCCAAATCTACTGCCTTGAAGGTGATTCATCATTAGCAAACAGAGCCAGGCAAAGGTTTTACCCACTTTATGTGGAGGCTCACCCAGGGAGCCAAAGAAGCGACCCACTGCTCCTCTAATATTTGAAGGAGATATGGAGGAAGATATTGTCTTTCCACCTCCTCATGACTCTTCAAGCTCCGTCCCCCGTCCCCTGGAGCTTGAAACTCCTCCTGCATCTCTCTCCAGCCACAGCCAGAGTGAGTGCAGTTGCCACTGCAGTCAGTGCCGCCCATCTCCCCGCCGCTCTCAGACCCAGATAACCCACCCCAACATGGGCCAGCAGCCAGACTCCACCACAGACCCAGACCTTAAACTCTCCGAATGTATGTAACGCAGACGAGAGAGCCTGAAAGACAGAATGAAGATGGACTAGTCCATAGCAGCCATTCCATGATGTGTTATCTACCTTTCTCTACAACCGACCTCCTCAATTGGAAACACAACACTCCACCATACTCCGAAAAGCCACAAGCAATGGTCGACTTGATGGAGTCCCTCTTCCAGACCTACTGACAGACTTGGGAAGATTGTCAACAGTTACTCTATACTTTGTTGAATTAAAAATAAGGATGACAGAAACATGACAGTACCTAGAAGATCACACATCTCCAGGAATCAATGACCCTACTGTCTGGGCTCAAGCTGCATGCCTGAAGAACACCAAACATGGGATTTCACCACAGAAGGAGGACAGGGCCACGTCTGAGGATACCAGGAAGCCCTCCTTCAGGGACTCTGAGCTGGAGTCAACAATCCCATGAACATGACTAAAATATCATCAGTCACACAGCACGCGGGGAGTCTCCGGGAGACTACTATGAAAGATTCTGTGAAGCGTACCGTGTATACGTCCCATTTGACCCCGTGGTACCAGAAAGTCAACAGATGGTAAATACCTCTTTTGTGGCACAGGCTGCCCCAGATATCCGACGAAAACTCCAGAAGTTGGAGGGCTTTGCCATATGAATATCACTCAGCTGTTAGAGGTCATCAATACAGTTTTCACCAACAGAAATTTGCAGCTGAAAGAGAAGTGAAGACTAAAAAAGAAGGCTACCTTTCTCACAGCAGAACTAAAGAACAGATGCTACTGTTTTTTAGCAGCATCGAAAAATCCCAACCACAAAAAGGGGGGAAGACCATAGCCCCCTTAGCTAGAGACCAGTGTGCATACTGCAAAGGCAAGGAAAACTGTAAGAATGTCCGAATTGGATGGGGACCTCAAAACCCAGCCAATATCTGGAGAAACCTCGAGGTGAGAACCTTCTTGATCTGGCCGGAGTAGAATTGGACTGAGGGGGACCGGACTCTTTCTTTCTTGGCCCCCATGAACCCACACCTGAAATGAGGTGGAGGGCTGAACAATAAATTTCATGGTTGAAATACTTTTCAACTGGGGCTGAATACTCCTTGGTTACTTCCCTGGTAGCGCCCATAGGCCAAAAGACAGCAACCATGCTTGGGGCTACTGGGACACAGGCAATGCAACAGCCCTTCTGTCAAGCTCAACAAGATGCACTTGGGGGTCACAAGGTCCGGCATGAGTTCCTCTACTTACTTGACTGCCCGATTCCTCTCCTGGGCCGCGATCTACTCTCCAAACTTGGTGCCCAATACCTTTTGAACCTCTGGACACACTAGCCTCCAATTAAACCCAAGGCAGAAGGAATGTTGGTCGTGGCGATACCCCTACCAAGGGATAAAGAATGGAGACTGTTCTGTGCCCAGGCCTTAACTTGTCACCCCTAAGAATTCAGGCTTATGTTCCCCTCCCTATGGGCTGATGATAACCCGCCTGAAATACCTTGGAATCGGGTCGCAATCATTGTCGACCTGATCCCTGCAGCTCAACCTCAGACACCAAGGCAGTACCCCCTTCCACTAGAGGCTAGAATTGCCTACAAGAGCACCTGACCACGCTCAGAGAAAGAGGTATTCTAACTGAGTGCCAATCAGTTTGGAATACCTCACTGTTGCCAGGCAAGAAGCCAGGAGGAGGACACCAACCAGTACAGGATTTGAGGGCCATTAGCAAAGTGACTCTTGCCTTACACCCAGTCATTCCGAACCCTCAGAATACTCTCCTCAGCCAAATTCCGTGGTCAGCCAGAAGGGTTGCGTGCTTCGACTTAAAGGATGCTTTCTTCTGCCTCTGCCAGGCTCCGCAAAGGCAACCATGATTTGCCTTTGAATGGACTGAGCCCATTACAGAGCGCCAGAGGTAGCTGACCTGGACACTACTTTCCCAAGGTCTCAACAATTCGCCCATTCTTCTGTGGGAAGCCCTAGGTTCAGATCTCACTGACTTCGGAAGGACACCGCAGGGTATGTCTTTCTCCAATATGTAGAAGACCTCCTTTCCAGCGACACCAAGGAAGACTGTATGAAAGGTAATCAGGCCCTCTTACAGTTCTCATCCTACTTGGGGTACCAGGCTTCTTGGAAAAAGGCACAGATTCGTCAGCAGCAGGGCCAATACTTAGGCTCCCTCCTCACAAAAGGAAAAAGTGAACGAGGACCGGGAAGGAAGAAAGTGTGGCACCACACTGCCACAACCCCAAACAAAACGAGGCTTGTGTGAATGTTTAGGGGACAGAGGTTTCTGTCGCATTGGGAATCCTCAGATGCTCAGCCATAATGATGTCCCTCTATGACCTGTTGGGAGGACCAAACTGGGAGCTCATCACATGGACTGAGGAGGTGAGGGCCGCTTTCACAGAAATAAAGTTGGCTCTGGGAAAAGCCCCAGCCCTTGGTTTGCCTGACATAGACAGACGCTTTAACTTCCTCACACATGAAAAGGAGTGCTCACTCAGAGCATGGTGCCTCGGCAATGGCCAGTGTTCTAACTGTCAAAAAAAAAAAACCAAACTTGATCCTGTGGCTGCAGGATGGCCCCTGGGCCTCAGAGCTCAGAGCCACAGTCCTGCTCATCAAGGTTGCAGACAAGCTCACACTGGGCCAAACATTTAATGTTAAGGTCCCACACACGGTCGTGTGGCTCACAAGCACCCAAGGATATCATTTCCTCTCCATTTCTCAGCTGACACATTCCAAGGCCTTCTCTATGAGAACCCAAGGCTCACTCTTGAAACAGTGTAAGAACAGTAATCCTGGCCAAATTCCTTCCCACAGAGGAGGGAGAACCTGACCATGACTGTTCTGGAGTAGTAGATGAAGTCTACGCCAGCTTCCCAGACCTCCAAGACCAGGATATAACAAGCCCAGGGGTCACCCTGTTCAGCTCTGGGCGCAGCTATTTAGAGGAGTGCAGCCAAAGAGCAGGGTATGCCGTATTCACAACCACGGAAGTCGGGAAGCCAAGGCCTTGTCAGAAGGATGGTCGGCACAATGGGCTGGACTCAGTACGCCTTAATCTCAGCCATCATCCTTCGCAAAGGTAAATGAGTTAATATCTACATCGATTCCCTGTATGGCTTCGCTACTGTGCATGTACATGGGGCCATCTATAAAGAAAAAGGCCTCCATGGGGCGCCTGGGTGGCGCAGTCGGTTAAGCGTCCGACTTCAGCCAGGTCACGATCTCGCGGTCCGCGAGTTCGAGCCCCGCGTCAGGCTCTGGGCTGATGGCTCAGAGCCTGGAGCCTGTTTCCGATTCTGTGTCTCCCTCTCTCTCTGCCCCTCACCCGTTCAGGCTCTGTCTCTCTCTGTCCCAAAAATAAATAAACGTTGAAAAAAAAAAAATTTAAAAAAAAAAAGAAAAAGGCCTCCTTACCGCTTCAGAGAAAACTATCAAAAACGAGGAAGAAATACTAAAACTTCTTGAGACCATATGGCTACCAGACAAAGTAGCTATCCTACACTGTGAGGGACCTCAGAAATGAGATGACCCCATAAATCAAGGAAATCACCTGGCCGACAAAACAGCCAGAGTGGCTGCCTGAGGTGACCTAGGTGACGCTCCTCCCTACACTCTGACTCTTGCGCCCCAGAAGGAAGACTCCCCACCCATGTACACAAGTGAAGAAAGAAGTTGGGCCTTGACAGAAGTGGACACACTAAGCAAAGACGGATGGTGAGTCTTGTCCCGTCATCTATGTGAAAGCACCTAGTGAAGGAAGATAACTAACTCACCCTCTTAGGGAAAACTGCTCTCGAGTTCCTCCTCAGAAAGAACTACGATATCAGCCAGCTGCTGGCATTATGCCAGGCTGTCAGTGAATAATGTGTAACGTGTGCCAAAAAAAATGCTTGCTCGGCCCCACGGCCCTTGCCTGGCTCACAAAGGATGGACTTAGGGGTGGACTTTACCAACATAAAACCAAATAAAGAGTTGAGGTACCTCGTTGTAATAATCTGCACCAACTTGGGATGGGTCCAAGCTTTCCCGACCAGAATGGAATGAATTCACGAAGTGGCCAAAGCTCTTCTATGGGAGTTTGGGCTTAACCACACACAGTAATAATGGACCTGCGTTTGGAGCGGACATTATACGAACCCTAACAAAGTCCCTTAACATTGCCTGGAAACTGCACACTGCTTAACGCCCCCAGGGCTCAGGGAAAGGTAGAGAAGATGAACTGCACCCTCAAGGAAACCCTGGCCAAGTTCCACCAAGAGACTAACCCCCTATGGCCGGATTTGCTTCCGCTGGTCCTCCTGTGTGCCCAATGCCCGCCTGGGGCACTGGGATTCTCCCCTTTTGAGTTATTATATGGGCGATCCTCCCCCCGACCCCCACGCACACACACACATATTTAGGAAAGCTCCCAGGAGACCTACACCAGATTGCAGACAAAGAAATAAGATAACACCTCCAGAAATTGGGGGCAGTCCTAAACAAGTTAGAGATACACCATAGAGAGGGTCACAATTTCCTTAGGGACCCCGTTCACTTCTTTCAGCCAGAGGACTCTGTGTGGGTCAAAGATTGGAAGAAGGAACCTCTTACACCATACTGGACTGGGCCTCACACTGTTATTCTAACAACTCCTACAGCCCCCAAAACTTCAGGTATCACCCCATGGGTCCATCACTCCACAGTTAACAAGTCCAACTCAGAAGTACCCACAACCTGACGAAGTGATCCAGATCCAGTCATCCCGCTTAAACTGACCCTCAAAAGGGAACTGACCCCTGAGGTGTCCAGCCCTGCTCCAGCCACACCATGGGAGATGGCTGGCCTGCACACAGCAGGAGCTTGAGGAATCAATGCGTGAACCAAGCCCAGGGGTTTGAATGCAACTCTGCCAACCCTTGCCCCTTACTGGTGTCATAAGCCTGGTCTTACTTCTTACTGTTGGGCTGATAGAGACTGCGCCAACAATCTGGATATGGTGCAAAAGATGCATCCTGGGCCTCACATACCTCCTCTGGATGGGAGGGTTACCAAGTATTGCCTGTATATTATGATAACCACTCTCACCCTCACAACTGCAGCTTATCGACTTTGCCCACACAATTGTCATAGGACCATAAGGGGGTCGAGGGGTTCAGCACCTTTCCCTCCTTCCACAAAGATTGCTACATGGGAAAAACACCCACTCTCTGTCAGTCACCTGGTGCCCCAAGTGCTAAGTATTGGACCGAGGATATAACCAAAACTATCAGTAACCCAAGTCACAACAAGGGCATCCAGAGAGGGAAGCGAGCTTGCTACACTTACCTTCCTCAATGGGGAATCTGAAACAGGGGAGGGATGCACCACAGGGCCCTTCAAAAATTTATAAAGCATACCCAGGATAGGGTAATACAAGCCATAAAGGCGACCACTCTGCCAGCGGCCTACCAATGTTTGAAACTTCAGCCGTCAATCAGATGCCTACCAATTCCCCACTCCAGCATTGGGCCGACACTGCTCTACTAGTCCTCCATAAGATAGATAATCACATGCAAACCTGCTGGATGTGCTTGCCCCTCAGCCAGAGGACTTACTTAGCTACTCCGATCCGTTTGACCTAGGAAGCTCCTGAAAACCTCAAAACCAACACCTCTGTCTTAATTGGACCCCTGGCCACTAGGGTCCATCTCCCAATGCCGACAATCTAATCCGTACAGTCCCTGAATTCCCTCTCTAGGAGGAAGAGAGAGAACATTAATGAGGACTACAACCCTATGTTGCACCCTTGGGGTGTTCTATCTGTGTTCTAATTCAGCCTATCGATGCTTAGAGGCCAACTGGACTCCGAAATGTTATTCCATCCTCCGGACCCCAGAGATATTTGTATACACTGAAGATCAGTTCCTAACAACCTTTAGCCCCAAGTCTCAGGCTAAACGGGCAGTCCTGCTACCCATTCTGATAGGCTCAAAAATTGTGACAGCAATAGGAACTGGATAAGGGGGCATAGGTTTATGCATAGGACTGTACCATAGACTATCTCAAGAGCTAAATGAAGACATGGAATGGGTGGCCGAGTCTCTGGTAACTTTAGAGAACCAAATAACTCTCTGGTGGCAGTAACCCCCCAAAATAGACAGGCCCCCGACCTCCTCTCTTCAGAAAATGGAGGGACTTGCATCTTTTCAGAGGCTGAATGTTGCTATTTTTTAAACCAGTCAGAAATACTTACAACTAAGGTTAAGGATCTAAAAAAGTAAAATAATAATAATAATAATAATAATAATAATAATAATAATAATAATAATAATAATAAAATAATAAAAATTCACCTTAGACAAGGGGAAAGTAACAATCAATGGAACAAATGAGATCTCACGGATTGGGATCCTGGCTTCCTGCCGTGACAGGGCCCCTCTTCTTCATAATTTTACTTTTACACATTGGCCTCTGTACATTGAATACCATAATACGTTTTATTGAAAACACTGTTGCTCGCCAAACTACTGCACGCATCTTAGCCTTCTGAGGGTACCAACCTAAAAAACTGAAAGGTGATACCTACTGAAAAGGTTTCTTAAAAGTCATAAAATGGGATAATGTTGGAGAAGTGAATAAAATACTGCACCAAAGATGGCCGGTGGGACTAAAATGAACTCTGGGCTCTATCTTAGAGACCCCTCCTCCTGGTTCTTCTTCCTTTGTTTCCTGTGTGCAAGAAAACCCCCACAGATATGGCAGCTGATGACTGTAAATTTCCTGCCCCACTTGCATTCAGCGCTCAGATGTTTGGAGAAACAGGGTCCTCTGAGCCCGCCGTTCCACTAAGATCTGCAATCCAAAGAAGATCTCCGAGCGCCACTTGGTTTTTCCGCCAGCGTTCCAGCCTGGTTCTGTACCATTTGAAACACAGAAGTGAGCAAGACAGACCAAGTCCCTTCTTATACAGTATAAGGAGGCAGAGCACCATTAACTGGTAAACAAGTAATTAACAAGTGTACAAGGGTAATGAGGTGCTGGGACTCAACCAGCTCCAAGTGTCGAAAGCAAACATATGCTATATCACCCATCTCATGTATGGATCATAGTTCTAAGTGATGTGACATTTATAATTGATACACGTGATAACTGACAGGGGATTTCCCCTTTTCCCAAGTTACATTTATTTTGAAGAACTTATGTGAGTGTATGAAAGATATTGGGGATTTCGAGAATCAGTAGATGCTGGTAGACCAGGTTTGAAATAGCAGCCCCAGAGGTCAAAAGACACAATATCCAATCATGTTTTGTGTGTTTGTTTGTTTGTTTTTAAGAACTTCATTAATGTTTAACTGATATACACAAACTTTACATATTTAAAGTACGTAACTGGGGGAGCACCTGGATGGCTGACACTTGAGCATCAGACTCTTGATTTTGGCTCAGGTCATGATCCCAGGTTCGATTAAGTCCTTTATTGGTCACCGTGCTAAGCATGGAGTCTGCTTAAGATTCTCTCTTTCTCCCTTGCCTCTCTCCCCCACTTATGAACGCTTCATCTCTCTCTCTGAAAAAAAAAAAGCCCTAATAAATAAATTACTTAATTAATAATTAATACTAATACTAATAAGTACAATTACATAATTTGGTAAATTTTGGTCACATATCCACCAATGTATACATAACAAGGAAAAGAATATGTCTGTCATCACTAAAAATGTCCTTGTATCCTTTAGATATCCCTCCATCCCCCACGTCTTCCGGATTCCCATTCCTAGGCAATCTCTGGTCTGTTTTCTATCCCTACATATTATCTTGCGTTTTCTAGAATACTATACAAATAAAATTATATAAGACATACTCCTTATTATTTAGGAGTGGGGAGTAGACTTCTTTCACTTAGTATTTTGAAGATCATCCATAGTGTTGTGTGTATCAATAGTCTGTTACTACTTTGTTTATCCGTTCACATGTCAGTGGACATTTGTATTATTTGCACATTTGGCGTATTTATTTCTTTTTATGAGAGAGAGAGAGTGAGAGGGGAAGTGAGAAGGAGAGGGGAGGGTGGAAGTAGAGGTGGGGGAGAGATAGGGAAAGGGAGATGGAGAGGGAAAGGGATATAGAGAGGGAGAGGGAGATAGAGAGGGAGAGGGAGAGGGGGAGGGAGAGAGAAAGAGAAAGAGCAGAGGGAAAGAGAAACGGAATCTTAAGCAGACTTCATGCGTAGTGTGGACCTCAATGTGAGTCTCAATATCACGACCCTAGGATAATGACCCCAGCCGAAATCAGGAAATCTACCAACTGAGGCACCAGGTGCTCCTTAGCCTATTGAAAACAAAGCTTCTATAAACATTCATTTTTTTCTTCTCTTTTCGTTTCTTTTCTTTTCTTTTCATTTCTTTTCTTCTCTTTTCTTTCTTTCTGTATTTTTTTTTTTATTTGTATGATCGTATACTTTAATCCCTCTAGGGAAAATACTTGAGAGTAGATTTGGCTGAGTCATAGAATAGATTGCATGTGCAGCTTTTTAGGATACTGTCAAACTGTTTGCCCAAGTAGTTTTATCACTTTTACATTCTCATCAGCAGTGTGTGAGAATTCCAGTTCTTTCATATCCTAGCTAATACTTCGGAGCCCTGTCTTTTGATTTTAGACACCTTGTAGGCATGAAGTAGTAGTTGATCTCATTGTATCTCATTTATCTCATTGTAGTTTATATTTGCATTTCCCCTCATGATGCTGAACACATTTTCATGTGTGTATCTGCTGTACATATATCTTTTTTGGTAATGTGTCTTCTCAAATCTTTTGCCTTTTTTTTGGATTATTTAGCTTCAGAATATTGAATCTTGCAGATTGCCCATACGTTCTGGATATAAGTCCCATTTCACATAGATGACTGGTATATATATTCTCCCAGTCTCAGTCTTGTGATTTCAAAGTCTTTGTTCTTTGAAAAGCAAAAGTTTTAGTGTGATAAATTCCAATCATATGTTTTTCTGTAATGAATCATATTGTTCGTGGTGTAGCTAACAAATGTTTGCCTAAGCCCAGATCATAATGGTTTCTTCTTTAGGTACTTTAAAAATGTTATCATACTGTATTCTAGATTGCATGTGTTCTGATGAGAAATCTTTTCCCTCCCTTTCCCTGGATTAAAGCAATTTGATTGTGGGGTGCCTTGGTGTAGTTTTCCTCATATTTCCTGTCCTTGAGGTTCATTGACCTTATTGGAACTATATATTTTTAGTTTGCATCAACCTTAACAACTATAAATTCAAATTCGTTTCATTATTTACTCAAATTAGTTTTCTTGTCTGTGTTCCTTGGAGATACAATTACATGTATGTTGGATGCTTTGCAGGCATATTTTGTCTGTGTGTTTCATTTCAGACGATTTCCATTGCTATGTCTTTAGGTTCATCAACCTTTTTTTCTGCACTGTCTATATGCCTTTAATTCCATTCAGTAAACATAGACCAGATTTTTTATTTTAGTCATTGCTTTTGTCATGCTAAGTTTGGTTTAGGTCTTACATACCACTTGCATGTCTCTATTTAACATGCTCATTCTGCCCTATAATTTCTTGCATATACTGGTAATAGTTATAACAACTATTTGAATTTTCGGAGGTATAAATTATATCATTTGTGTAATTTCTGGGTCAGTGTCATTTGAGTTCCCCTTCCTTACGTGTCTTATTTTCCTGCTTCTTTGTATGCCCGATAATTTTTTATGGGTTGCGAAACATGGTCAGTTTTAGCCTGTTAGATGCTGGATACTTTTAGATTCCTAAAAATATCCTTGCCTCTGATTTGGGACAGGGTTTAGTTACTTACAAATAGCTTGATCCTTTCAGGTCTTTCTTTAAAGACATTTTGGGCAAGGCACAGGCAGCACTTAGTTTACGGATAATTTTTGTCCAGCACTGACACAAAAATCAAGTATTTTCCAAATGGCAGGTACATTGTGAGGTCTTCCACACTGGCTGTCAGGCATTATTCCTGACCCTGTATGGCAGTGGTTATTGTTCCTTCCCCTGGTCTCAGTGTCCTCATACACAAGAGTTTATCAATATTCCATTGAATACTCAAGGCAGACCATCTGTTGATCTCTGGAGTTCTCTCTGTGAACAACTTTCTCTTCTTTGGTACTCTGCTCTGTGAAATATAGCAGTCTTCCTGAATCAGTGACTACTCCCTCCACAATTCATGGAAAATGTTGGGCTATGCCAGCTTCCTCCTCTCTATACCACAGACTCAAAACCCAGCCTAGTCAATAAGCTAGGGCACTATAGGAACCATGTCACTTATTTCCGAATATCAAGGATCACTGCCCTTCACTGCCTCATGTCTGATGTTTTGAGAACAGCTTCTTATATATTTTGTCTACGCATTTAGCTGCTTCCATAAGGAGTATAAATCTGGTTTTTGTTATTACATTTGTCTGGAAGTAGACGTGTTAACACCAGTTTACATTTTAGTATTGAGTCTTACTTCTCTGGCTTTGTTCTTTCATCTTTTTATTCTCCTTTGATGATAGATTTAATGGGGACATATGGAGAATGACCATTGCTAGACATAGGGAGAAACTAGCATTGAGCTGGCAGATTGGAAGTATAGTTAGAAAAGAGAAAAAAAGGAAAGAATGAGAATATGCAGTCAAATCTTGAAGAAAGGAATTGATGGCGATTGTCAACGCCATGTGAAATCCCAGCTCCCACTTTAACACACATAATATGAGAATTGAAACTAGTGTCTTCAACTTGGAATGCTTAATCTGCCAGTGAGCTTTACTAATTTTTACTGGTCTTCATAATTCCGTAACAAAGGCCGAGGTTTGGAATTTCTCACCTTTGTTTCTCAGAGAGGAAACACACCAATCTCACCCAGAAAGCAGTGCTTGGGTGAAAACTAGACGTTTTAAATTATTTTTTTTTTACTGCTTTGTTCACATGATTCTTTAGCAGTGTTCGCCTGGGAATAGAACAAACTGTGGCACAGAAGAAAACACACTGGACATGGAGGAGGAGTCTAGGGTTGTTGTCTAACACGGTTATAAACAAGTTATGGGGGAGGCACTTGACTTTCCTAGGTCTCAATTTCCTCACCTGGAAATTGGAATAAGGACTCCCATATGAAGGGCCATTGTGAGATTAAATGAGTTGATGCATGTGCCATTTTTACAGAGCCTAACACTTAATATTACATGCAAGCGTCTGTGTGTTATTTCTTCTAGAGGGAGGGATTTGCATTTTTTTTCAGTGGAATGAAAGAGATGAATATACAACTGGACTATCAAATTTGAGGTGGATAGAGGACTGGCTTACTGGTCTACCTCCTTGTACTCTTTCAGCCATCCTGGCCCTGGGCTGCCTCCAAATTGAAGAATCAGTGTCAGAAGACCTGAGATTCCTCCGTAGGTATCTGACCCCAGACAGAATATTAGCCTGTCTTAGCTGTTCAAATGAGGCTAATGATGGCTATCATCCGTGGAGCACTTGTTCCGTGTTGTCAGGTGTTGGATTAAGCACCTTGCCAATAGTGTCATTTAATCTTTTTGACCCTTTGTTATTATTTCCATTTTATAAATTAGGCAACAGATTTCAGATATGTTAAGTAATTGGTCCAAGATAACACAAACACGAGTGGGGTGGCTTGGATGGGCACCAACTCTGCTCCTATGCCAACATGCATGCTCTCACCAATGTTACACTGCCTTCCCATGAGCGTGTTAAGGGTTTGGAAAGCCACCCCTGATAAAGTAACATGGAGTATGTTGGTGCCCTTGCTAAGATCTTTTTCCCTTACCTTACCGAAAACATTTTCATATCAACTGAAACACTAGTCCCTGCGCAAGACAACTTTCCTCGAATTTCTCTTAACGCTATACACTGGTCAGAATATAAAAAGCAACGACTTCAGAACTTGAAAGTTAGCAATAGGAGGTGAATGAGGGAAGGGAAGCAAAACAAGAATGACCCTGTGATGGTTATTATTACGTGTCTACTTGAGTTGGCCGTGGGTTGCCCAAGGTTAAACATTTTTTCTCGCGATATTTGTTGAGTGTTTCTGGGTGAGATTAGCGTTTGATTTGTGGACTCAGTAAAGCACTGTCGTCGCCAGTGAGTGTGGGCAGCATTCAATCTCCTGAGGTCCCGAAGAGAACACAGGGTAGAAAAAGGAGGAATCCATGTCCCACCGCTTCTTTTCTCAGCCTTAGAAGGTGATCCCGCTTAGAGGCAGAGCAGTGGGTAGGGGTAGGGTTGGTTCCCCAGAAGTGCCTTTGGTCCAACCACCCACAGTGATGTGATTTCCCTGCAGGACTGAAATGAGGGCCCATGTGCCCTTATGGTTCAGGGCTACCGTTGGAAGGGCGGAGCCAAACGTATGCGTGGGACAGACTGAAAGTGTCTCAGGATCTCCTCCTCCAACTCCAACAAGGCCGTGGAAATGTCATGGAGAGAGTGTGACTTCCACTCAGGATTTTCTCCAATGGTAATTGGCCCCAATCCGTTATTTCTTTTAGACGTCCATGCTAGGTGCCTTTAAAGCCAGAGCCCAGGCCTGCGTTAGGGTAGGTCCCAGCTACCTGGATGTAGATTTCCTGGTTTCCCAATACCTTTTGTTGAAGAGACTGTCTTTCCCTCATTGTTTATTCTTGCCTCTTTGTTATAGGTTAATTTACCACATAAGCATGGGTTTATTTCTGGGCTTTCTATTCTGCCCATCGACCTATGTGTCTGTTTTTGTGTCACTACCCATACTAATTGGTTTACTTGAAGCTTTGTAGTACATCTTGAAATCTGGGATTTTGATACCTCCAGCTATGTTTTTGTCTTTCAAGATTATTTTCACGATTCAGGGTCTTTTGCGGTCACATACAGATTTTAGTATTAGTTGTTCAGTTCTGTGAAAACTGCCTTTGGTATCTTGATAGGGATTGCATTGAAACTGTAGAGAGTTATGAGTAATATGGACATTGTAATGATATTAATTCTTCCAATCCATGATCATGGGATATCTTTCCATTTGTTTGTGTCATCTTCAATTTCATCACTGACTTATGGTTTTCACACTGTAGGTCTTTCACTTCTTTGGATAAGTTGAGTCGTGGCTATTTTACTCTCTCTCTTGTTTTGGTGCAATTATGAACTCGTGCTGTTTTCTTAATTTCTCTTTCTGTGACTTCATTATTATTATATAGAAACCCTACCAATTGCTGTGTATCAGTTCCGTATCTGCAACTTTCCTGAATTCGTTTATTACTTCTAGTAGTTTGGGGGGAAAGTTTTAGGGTTTTCTATGCATATTCTTACGTCATCTGCGGATAGTGACAGTTTAGCCTGTTTACAAACGTAGATGAATTTAATTTCTTTTTTCTTATCTGATTCCTGTGGCTAGGACTTCTAGTGTTATATGAAACAAGAGTGGCAAAAGTAGTCATATTTATCTTGTTCTTGATCTTAGAGGGAAATCTCTCAGTTTTTCACCATTGAGATGTTAGGTGTGAACTTTCTAATATAAACAATATATAAAATAATATTTTCATGTGTTGAGGCATGTCCGCCCTCCCGACTTTGTTGAGAACTTTTACCATGATACATGTTAAGTTTTGTCATATGCTTTTTCTGCATTTATTGGTATAATCATATGATGTTTACCCTCCGTTTTGTTGAGGTGGGATATTATGTTGATTGATTTGATGAGCCATCTTTGTTTCCCTGGAATAAAAGCCACGTAATCATTTTAGCGTGTTGTTGAGTGGAGTTTGATAATATTTTATTGAGGATTTTAAAGTCTATTTGTTTTGATTTAGGTGTTGCTACCTGGTTCTGAGTTGTTGTTGTAGTTTCATGTTATTTTTGTTGTCCTTGTTGTTGTTTGCTTTCATTTGAGTGGGAAATGTATCTCCATCCCTTCACTTTCAGTCTGTATGTGTCTAGGTTGAAGTGAGTCTGTGCTAGGCAGCATATGGATGAGTGTTGTTTTTTATCCATCCTGTTACCCTATGTACTTTGACTGGAGCACTTCAGGCATTTATATTTAAAGTAATTGTTGATCGTTATGTACTAATTGTAATTTTGTTGTTTGTTTCCCGGTTGCTTTTGTAGTTCTGTTTCTTTTTTCCGTACTATCTTTCTTTCTCATAGATGAATTTGTGTTGTGCTTCACTTGGCATCTTTTTCCTTATTTTTCATGTATTTTGTGTTTTGAGTTTGTTATCACAAGGCTTACATATAACATCCCAAGGAAACAGCAGTCTATGTTAATTTGGTGGTCACTTAAATATACACACATTCAAGAAATTTAAGAAGACTAACTTTTGGGGCAACTGGGTGGCTCAGTCAGTTAAGTGTGCGATTTCGAGCTCAGGTCATGATCTCACAATACGTGAGTTTGAACCGCATGTTGGACTCTGTGCTGACAGCTCAGAGTCTGGAGCCTGCTTCAGATTCTCTGCCTCCCCCACTCTCTGTCCCTCCATGTTAACACTCTCTCTCTCTCTATCTCTCTCTCCAACATGAAATAAAACATATATTTTTTAGTAAAATAAAATACAAACTGACTTTTTTAAGTCCTCCTCCATATTTTATGTGTATGTTGTCATATTTTACATATTTTATTCATAATTCTGTAATATCTAAGTATGAATTTCCCTGCTTAACATTTCTTGCATTGCTGATTAGTGGTGATAAACTTCCTTATCTTCTGTTTGAGAAACTATTTATCTCTTTTTTTTCAAATGTTAATGATAATCTTTCCAGGTAAAGTTTCTTGGTCGTGGGATTATCTTTTCAGGCCTTTGAAGATACCATGTCACTCTTTCCCAGCATGCCAACTTTCTGCTGAAAAATCGGCTGACAACTTTAGGTGTTTGTTTGTTGAGATCTGTTTTTCAAATCATAGGTAACTTTTGCTTCTCTCTTAAAACTTTTGAAATTCTTTATTAATCTTTTACTTTGACATTTTAATTATTACGTGTCATAGTGTGGGGCTCCTTGGTTTCATCATGTTTGGAACTCTGTGCTTCTTGTCCTAGATGTCTGTTTTCTTCCCTAGTTTTGGAAAGTCTTCAGTTATCTTTTGTTCAAATACTTTTTGTACCCCTTTTCCTTCTTGTGGAATCCCTATTATGTGCATTTTTGCTCACTTGATATTTCCAAAGTATCCCTTAACTTATCCTCATTAGAAAAAGAAATCTTTCTGCTGTTTCTTTTCGGTGCTTTCCCTTAATCTGTCTTCCATATCCACTGATATGTCCTTCCTCATGTCGTCTTCTAATGTGGATTCCCTCTAGTGTTCTTTTTTTTCAGCTATTATCTTCTTGATCTCTGATTTTGTGTTTGTTTGCTATCTCTTAATTAAGGGTCTCACTTAGTTCTTGTCTTTTCTCTGTAGCCCGGCGAACATCTTGACCATTATTAATTTATATTCTTTATTTAATTGAGGCAAAATGCTTACCTCCGTTTCAGCTCTTTTCTGGGTTTTTTATTGTTCTTCATTTTGGAGCATATTTCCCTGTCTTTTCATTTTGCTTCTCTTTCTGCATTTGTTTCTTTTTAAAAAAAATTTTTTTTTTCAACATTTATTTATTTTTGGGACAGAGAGAGACAGAGCATGAACGGGGGAGGGGCAGAGAGAGAGGGAGACACAGAATCGGAAACAGGCTCCAGGCTCTGAGCCATCAGCCCAGAGCCCGACGCGGGGCTCGAACTCACGGAGCGCGAGATCGTGACCTGGCTGAAGTCGGACGCTTAACCGACTGCGCCACCCAGGCGCCCCTTTCTGCATTTGTTTCTATAGACTGGCAGAGTAGCTACTTCTCCTACACTTGAAGGAATTGTCTTATACATGATTGTCCCCCTGGGTAGACACTGTGTGCAAGTTGGTGACATTTGCTGGCTGGCTGAAGCCGTGGCTTGCATGGACCGGGAATCCTGGGGCTATCTACATAGAAGGCGCCCTGTCAGGATAGTTAAAGCTGAAGTGAACACAGACTGGGGTGTCCCAGGATTCTGTGTGTTGAGGGTACAATGGCAGGACAGCTGAAACTGAATTGAATGCAAGTTGAGGCATGCTGGGGTGCTGTGTACAGGTACCCTGTACAGGGTGGCTAGAACATAAGCAGTCTGGGGGTCAGGATGTCCTCGATGTCTCTATGCAAACGATTCCTGGGCAAGATAAGTGAAGCTAAAGTGTGTACAAGCTGAAGGCACCTGGGGCTGTACATGCAGAGGATACCTTGCCAATATAGTTGAAACTGAAGTGGATATAAACTATGGTGTACCAGGACTTTCCACGGATGGGTGCCCTGAAGGGGCCGTGGGAGCTGAGGTGGGTTACAGTCCACGAATGGCTCTTTTTATATGCTAGTTGCTCTTTCAACTGCATTGATTAAGGGGGGAAAAAAGCATGTCGTGTGTGTGTGTGTGTGTGTGTGTGTGTGTGTGTGTGTGTGTCCAGTGCAATTGGGGCTGGTGTGTATTGTGGGCCTGGAACCTAGAGAGGCAACAGGCCAGCTGCAGCAACTGGACCCTGTTCTGGTGTATGCATTTAAGGTGGATGGAGAATGTGGGGCAGCTGGGTGGCTCAGTGGTTCGAGTATCTGACATCAGCTCAGGTCATAATTTCACAGTTCATGAATTTGAGAACCACATTGGGCTGGATGCTGTCAGTGTAGAGCCTTCCCTGAATCGTCTGTCCCCCTCTTTCTGCCCCTGCTCTGCTTGTATTCTCTGCTTCTCAAAAATAAGTAAACAGGAAAAAATGTGGATGTAAAATGTAACCCTGCCACTCTCCCGTCTCTATGACCCAGAGAGAACTCCTGTGCCTCCTCTGACGTTGACAGAGTTCTAATGCTCTCTTTTATATGACAGTTGTTCTTTTCAAACTGCAGTGTTGTTTTTTTTTCTTTCTGTTTTCTGCCCAAGGACAGAGGAGTCTGTTTCTGTTCCTTCCCCAACTGCCCTTGGCAACGTTAGGGGTGAGTGTTTCCTTTGTTACTGTCTCACTGTCTTGCTGTTGTCTTTTGATTTTCTATGTTTTGTTAGGCACCTTCTGTGCAGTCAGTCCTCAGCTCTTCAGGAGGAATTGTTATATCAATAGGTACAATCCCCAGGGAGCTGGACCAATTGGAAGTACACCTTCTGGCTGGTTCACCAGAAAATGTAGTCATGGAGTTCAGGCATAAGAGCAGCTCGCTCCAGGGGACCCAAAAAAGGTGAGGTTTGGCTACTCATTATTGACAAAATCGCAATTCAAAGGAACTAGTGGAGGTGAAACAAATGGGGAACTTATTCAGAGGCCAACACCAGAGATACAACAGACTCCCATCAAAGACTCTCTGTAAAGTGCTCCAAATATCTCCAGGCTTATGTAAGGAAAATGTGGGACAAAAAGAGGTAGGTACACACAGATGGTCACTAAGGTCAGGTTGGTCATTGTCTTGGGCTTGAGGGTGGAGTCTTATTGGCTCAGGGAGTCCTTATTGCTAGATGGGTAGTTTCAGTTCCCATGAGATGATACTTTGCTTTCAGGATCCTGAATTAAGATATAACCTGAGAGTGGGGAGGGTACGCCTGGGTGGCTCAGCTGATTAAGCATCCGACTTCAGTTCAGGTCAGGATCTCATGGCTCCTGGGTTCGTGCCCCACATTGGGCTCTGTGCTGACAGCTCAGAGCCTGGAGTCTGTTTCCAATTCTATGTCTCCCTCTCTCTCTGCCCGCCCCCCACTTGCGCTCTGTCTCCCTCTGTCTCAAAAATACATAAACATAAAGAAAGAGAGAAGCTGGAAAGAAAAAGTGAATCAATTAGAAAGTTTAAGGTCGATGTGGAGGTAGTTGAAACCTTCTTTCACCTTGGAGGAGTTGAGTTCAAGGCCTTCCTACACAGCCATCTTGAACCGAAACGAGAATAGGGTCCCTCTGAATCCTAATTTGATTGGGGAAAGTTTGGGAGAAATCCAAGGAAGGACACAATAAAAGCAGGGAATCAGCCAGTCCTATGTACAAATCGACATAAACACCAGTACCTCCCCTGATTACAAGCGTGCCATGTACAGAAAAACGCATAGAAAAGGCCTTCGCATTGGGAAAAGTAAAAATAAAAAGTACCTCGATTCTTTTATTTATTGATTTTTCAATTCGTATTTTGGAAAGAGAGAATGAGCAGAGACACGGAGAGAAAGAGACAGAGGGTAAGACAGAGAGAGAAGCTTAAGCAGGGTCCATGCTCAGCACAGAACCCCAAACGGGACTCAATCCCCTGACCATAGAACCATGACCTGAGCTGCTGAACCCAGCAGTCTGGTAGTCAACTGATGGAGCCATCAAGGTGCCCTGAAAACTGCCTCAACTCTTAAATCATGTGATTATCAACATGAAACAAATTCTAAGGAGTATGTATCAGTTTTCTAGAACTCAAACATAATTAAATAAGCCCCAGAATAAACGGTCAATATATAAAATTCAGTCTCATTTTTATACATAAGCAATGAACAATTAGAATATGAACTGTTTTTTGAAGAACCATTTAAAATCACACCAAACATTGAAATACTTACATTTAAGTCTAACAACCATGCACAGGATCTGTACGTGAAAAGCCACAGAAGGCTGATTGGGTAAATCAAGGAAGATATAAATAAATGGAGAGATATGCCGTATCTATCCATGGAAGCCTCGCTAGTAACATGTCAATTATCAACTTGATCTAGAGATTCAACATAATCCCAGGCGACATCCCAGGATTTTTTTGTGGATATCAGCAATCTCATGCTAAAATATGTGTGAAAAGACAAAGGAACGAGAACAGCCAAACAGCTCTGAAAAATAACCAAGTTGGAGAACTCATGTTGCACCATTTTAAGACTTACTATAAACGTCCAGTAATCAAGGCAGTGTGATATTGAAGAAAGATGGACACACAGATCAAGAGATAGAACAGAGAATCCAGAAACTGACCCCATACACAAGCATCCTCACCCAACTTCTGATAATGACATATAGCCAACCTAACAGAAAAAGGGAGATAGTCTTTCACAAGTGTTACGGGAACAATTAAGTGTTCGTATGCAATGGTAATCAATAAACTAAGTAATAAATTGTTTAATCAATCATTTCATTGATTAATGAATTAAGTAAAAGAAGCCTTGACCTAAATTCATCACTTATACAATCATTCACTCAAATGGATCATAGATGTAAGTGTAAAGTACAAAATTAGAAAACATTCTTTTTTTTTTTTTCAACGTTTATTTATTTTTGGGACAGAGAGAGACATAGCATGAACGGGGGAGGGGCAGAGAGAGAGGGAGACACAGAATCGGAAACAGGCTCCAGGCTCTGGGCCATCAGCCCAGAGCCCAACGCGGGGCTCGAACTCACGGACCGCGAGATCGTGACCTGGCTAAAGTCGGACGCTTAACCGACTGCGCCACCCAGGCGCCCCTATAAAACATTCTTAAGAAAGAAGGAGTGATGTTGATTCATTGAATCATTCAGTAAATACTTTTGAAGCATTTAGAATGAGACAACAGAGTCTACGCCCTGAGGATCCACTAGGGAACCAAAGGAGCAAGGATCACTGCGTTCTTGGTGCTCAATAGTCCAGTCGGGGAGACTGACAAACATAATGGAACTAGAAACTATGGTAGAGAATAATGAATGGGGAAAAAACAAGTAAATACATCTTGGAGAGGATATAAGCATTGGGGGAGGGGTGTGAAATACTAGACAGGGTGAAATACTCGACACAGAGGGCTCTACTGAAAAAGGTGTCAGTTGAATAAATACCTCACGGAAATGAGAGAACTACCTGCTGACAGGAAGGTGATCTAGGCAGAAGGACCCATGAATTCCCCAAGGCAGGAGGGTGAACGTGTGTACTGATGGGAAGCAAGGAGGCCAGCATAGACAGAGAAACGAGGATGAGAAGAAGGAGGAATAAAGAGGTGGAAGTTGTGGGTCAAGTAGGAGAAAAAGAGTTGAGGGAGAGAAGGGTGTAAAGACTGCCAGCAATAGACAAGGTGAAGCGAAATCTGGTAATACCTGTTCCTCCGCCTCACATTACAGGCTGCAGTTCTTTTTATTTTTTAATTGACATTTACTAAAGTGTGTCTACACCATGAAAAGCTAATTCTACTTGTAGCAACTATTCGAAGCAAGAAAATGGAACATCCTAAATGATCAATAGCCGTGTTTAAATAAGTTATGGCATGGGGCACCTGGATGGCTCAGTCGGTTTGGCATCCTAATTCAGCTCGGGTCATGATCTCAGGGTCCGTGAGTTCGAGTCCCGCTTTGGGCTCTGTCCTGACAGCTCAGGGTCTGGAGCCTGCTTCGGATTCTGTGTCTCCCTTTCTCTCTGCCCCTCCCCCGTTCATCCTCTGTCTCTATCTGTCTCAAAAATAAATAAATATTAAAAAAATTATTTTAAATAAGTTATGGCATGCTATGAGGCCTTTACAATTCATAGCCCTACAGAACATTTGTGACTTAGCGAAATGCTCGTATCACTAGAGGACCAAAAATGGGATTCACAGGTACATAGCAAATTTTGGTTAATGCATGTACATATACCTCTTCCCTGATGATTATACCACAGTGTTAGAGGTGCTTACCTCCAGGGGCGCCTGAATGGCTCAGTCGGTTAAGCATCTGGCTCTTGATTCCAGCTCAGTTATGATTCCACTGTGTGTGCGATCAAGCTCCACACTGACAGCGTGGAGCCTGCTTATGATTCTCTCTATCTCTCTCTCTCTCCTCCCATCCCCCATCTTGCTCATCTCTCTCTCCTTCTCTCTCTGTGCCAAAAATACATAAACATAAAAAACGTGTTTACATATGCTTATCCCCAGGTGTTTGACTTATGACCATATTTCTTTCTTTCTTGTTTATTTTCTAAATTTTCTGCAATAAACTTAAGACTGCCGTAATCATAAAGTAACGTTTCAAATAAATGATTTAGTCTAGTATCAGTTAAATAAATAAAATGTGTCAATTCATAAATTTATTAGGTCCATTCAACATATCAAGGATAGTTTCAAACAGTCCAGTGTTATTCCTTTAGCAGACACCCTCCCATCTGATTTGACGTTGACTCAACAGCTTCACCAAGAAAGATTTCCAAACTTTGACCATGTTTGATTCTTTATAAAGTTTCTGAAAGCATGCAAGACCGCATCCTTGCCTTCAAGAAACTTTCAATATTTGAGGGTACAAAAAACCCAAACACCATACAAAGCACAGTGAGACTTCAAGGTCAAGTTTCATGTAGCAGGAGAAGTCCACTGAGCCGAGGTGATCAGTAAAGGCGTCTCAGAGGCATAGCACAAAGAATCTTAAAGGATGACCAAATTTCTAGTTGGCAGGCAGAAAGGAGGAAGACAAAGGAGACAAAAGCAAATGTGAGGGAATAAAGGAGGGGCAGGCATTCCGAGAACAGTGAGAACAACACTGTTGGAGCTTGAGGTTCTTCTACAACAATGGCCATTAAGTATTTGTGACGATGACAAAGACTGGGTAGAAGATGATGGACCTACATAACCCATCATGTCCATACTCTTATGTAAGAAGCTCTTGGTGACAGCGAAGAATTGGAGACCATCCGTTAGAAACTAAAGATGGTAATAACGAAGCAAGTTATAGAAAGAAAACAATGAAAAGATAAAATTCTAAGCAAAATTCTCTAAGCATATGAATTAATACTCAATCAACAATCAATTGAAATCCATGACCAACTTAAGACCCCTCTTGTGTTTCTCTCTTAATGGGGCATTGTATTCAGTGGCTCAAGAGGGAAAGAGACTCATTGTCAGTCCTCCCCTCCTCAACGTCTTTCCTGTGATCCACTCAGCAGCAGGGGCTCTCAACTCCACCTCCAACGTAGGCCAAGCCAGCTAGTTTCTCACCACCTTCCGCCTACTCTCCATTTTCGTTCTTAGCCCCATGCTGACCTTCCCTTCCCACCAAAATCCCAGTTCATTCTTTTCACTGCATCTGGAATGCAATCCAAAACTCCTGAATCTGAGCAGTTCATTCCTCTGCTTACGACCACACTCTAGTCCCCACTGTACTCAAAATGACACATAGAATCTGTAATGTGACCACCAGACGTTGGCAATCCTGCCTTGTCACCCCTCTAATGCCATCTTTCCTGATTCTCCTTTCATTAGGTGACCGGGACGGTCTCTTCTCCAGGTTGCTCAAATTAGACCCACGTAGGTTCCGCTTAGAATGCATTTTGTGTTCGCTGGTTTCCTTACCAGTTCTTGCTACGGCTCCAAGTTTGAAAAAAGGACTTTTCTCCCCAAGAAACTTTTGTTGGCCAATCCTGTAATCTACACTTTGTCCCCTGTGCCATTCCTTCTCAGAACATTTAGTCTTTTATTTAACAGCATTTGCCACACGTTGTAATTACACCTGTCCCATTTGTAGCTAAGATTTGAAACATCCTGAATATATGGAGCGTGCATGTTGGATTATCACTGTGTACTTGAACCTAATAGCACCTGACACCTAAGGTGTTCAATAACAGTATCCACGATGCCTGAAATAGGGGATGTTTAACTATCTCCCGGCGTGCTAGACTGCAATACACATTCAGGATTTCAATAATCTCTACCACCAAATTTAGTATACATATACAAAAAGGGAAGGGTCACGTCCTCACGCATAGGAGAAACATTTTGTCTCGTTGATAGCTTCTATGGTGTAGCTTACATTTTGACCTACATAAGACCCCACCCTGGAGATACAGTTTGTATGGATGTAGTGACAACTATGAGGAAATCAAAACAAAATACAGTGTTTATGGAGTGTAATGTGCCAGGAGTTTTTCCACACGTTTTACAGGCATTACCTATAATCTCACCGCTATACTGGACATAGGCGTTATACTTCCCCTTTAGAAATTGGAAAAGCAAAATCGGAGGTATCATTTGCCTACAATCTAAGATCTGGCTGGTAGAAGAAATCGATGGGGCCAGGTAATTTACAAAATCCACAATTTTGCCCAAGGTAACCTCTGGGAAATCAGAAAATGAGCGGCTTTCATAAGTGCAGCTGCCTAGAGCTTTTCAGAGGAGCTGTCTGTGTGGCGCCGGGGCTTTGGCGCCATCACATCTCCAGGATCTCACTACCAGGAGTAACCCCCATTGTTGGGAAGGGCAAGAACACCCATCCGTGGCAACTTAACGTGTTTTAACCCCTGTCAAGATAGAGCAAGCCTCCAATTACTTCATTTGGTACTTCAAGGAACACATCAAAGCACACCTCGTGGGATTTTCAAAAATCACTCTGAGATGAGAACACAAACACAAAAGTCATAGCAACACGAAGCAAGTAACACTTTCCAAAACACACGTCCTGAAGGGCCAGGCCATGGAGAGGGTATGAGCCCACTTTAAAGTAGCAGTGCTCTCAGGTGCAGAGCACATAAAACAAAACAAAACAAAGCAAAACAACAACAACAACAACAACAACAACAACAACAACAACAACAACAACGTTAAAACACATAAGGGATAGAAAACTATCCAAAATGATGAAACGCAAGAATTCCCCTCAGACGAAATTCCAGGAAGAAGTGACCGTTAAAGAATTGATCAAAATAGATAAAAGCAGTATAACAACAAGAAGGTAGAATCATAGTCATAAGATTAATCACTGGGCTTCAAAAAAGGTATAGAAGACAACAGAAAATTTATCATTGCAGTGATAAAAGACCTAAAACTTAGCCATGGTTAATTGAAAAGTCAATGACATAGAGATTGATTTTCATCACTGATAAAAAAAAAAAAAAAAAAAAAAAAACAGATAAACTGGAACGTTGGATGTCCATTACCAAAGTTAGTAGTTATGCAATTGTAGCAAAAGCTAATTCTAGAAAAAACGATTAAATAATGAAAAACAGAAAGCTAAAATATGTCAAGGTTTAAATACCTTGCATGAGCCGTGCAGCTGTATAGTTGTTTAAAATTCTAGGATATCACGGGGCGCCTGGGTGGCGCATTCGGTTAAGCGTCCGACTTCAGCCAGGTCACGATCTCACGGTCCGTGAGTTTGAGCCCCGCGTCGGGCTCTGGGCTGATGCCTCAGAGCCTGGAGCCTGTTTCCGATTCTGTGTCCCCCTCTCTCTTTGCCCCTCCCCCGTTCATGCTCTGTCTCTGTCTGTCCCAAAAATAAATAAACGTTGAAAAAAAAATTTTTAAATACTAGGATATCAAAAAATATTATGTGATAGCCATTGTAACACGTGCAAAGTTCACCATGTCGACCTTTGCTCTTCTCAATGTGGAGTAATAAGTTATTGGGCCTTATAGAGTATCTGAAAAAATGAATATTAAAAAGTTTTTGAAAGTATATGTTTCTAGTGAGTTTGGTCATGTCAAATAAAGTGTGTTATTTCCAACACCTATTCACGTGCACTCTTAGTATGGCTAGAGTCCATAAAAAGTTATTGCACCATTGCAATAAACAGGATTACCAGTGCAATCTATTTTTTTAATGCCATTTGTTCATTTATTTGAATGCCAGAATAGTGCATGGAGAATGTACCCTGTAGGTTCTGGATTCTCTCGTTGATTCCAAATGTCTTATTTTGGCTGCTACCATAAAGACGGTAAAACAATATTATCTGTACCATGAACATGTAAAATTTGGCAAACCTCATGAGTATTACAATTTTGCTGTTTAGCATATGTGTTTACAAATACACACGTGTGCACTGGGTGAAGTTAGATGTTTCATACTTCTATCCATATCATGAGGGATTCAATACGTTTTAAAGAGTTAGATTCCAGTTACCAATTCTAATCTGGGATAACATGCACAGTTTTTGCTTATTTGTCACTTATTGTGCAATTATGAAGTTAACATAGGGCCCAAAGGGTAAATTCTTTTTAACTACACTTGACTGAACATATATCATTGAAAGTCAAGCTTTGGCCTTTCAAAGATGACATGAGAGTGAACGCGGAGAACCCAAAAGACTCCATGAAAACGCTGCTAGATCTGATACATGCATGGACCAAACTCACAGGATACAAAATCCGTGTAAAGAAACTGATTGCATTTCTATACACCAATAAGGAAGCAACCGAAAGAGAAGTCAAGAAATCAATGCCAGTTACAATTTCACCAAGAACCGTAAAATACCTAGCAAGAAAACTAACCAAAGATGTAAAAGATCTGTACAGTGAAAAGTATAGAAAATGTATGAAGGAAAATGATGAAGACACATCAAATACAGAAAAAAAAAAAAAAAACAACAATCCATGCCAAAGAGTGGAAGAATGAATACTGTTAAAATGTCAATACTACCGAAAGCAATCTACACATTTAATGCAATACCAATCAAAATTGTACCAACATTCTTCTCCAGACTAGAGCAAGCAATCTGAAACTTTGCACAGAACAACCAAAGAACCTGAGTAGTCAAAGTTAACTTTAAAAAAGAAAGCCAAAGTGGGAGGCAGCCCAGACTTTCGCCTCTCCTATGAAGCTGTAATCGTTAAGATAGTATGACTTTGGCACAAAAACAGTCACATGAACCAATGAAACAGCATAGAGAACCCAGAAGGGGCCCCACAATTGTATGGTGAACTAATCTTTGACAAAACTGGAAAGACAATACAATGGAGAGAAGACAGCCTCTTTACAAAGGGTGCTGGGAGAACGAAACAGTAACATGATGAAGAATAACCTAGATGACTTTCTTACAACGTGCACAAAAATAAAGGCAAAATGGATGAAAGCCTTAAATGTGAGACAGGAAACCATCAAAACACTAGAGGAGAAAAGAGGAAAAAAAACCCTTTGACCTCAACTGCAGCAATTTCTTCCTTGGCATGTCTCAAAAGACAAGGGAATGAAAAGCAAAAATGAACGATCAGGACCCGGTCAGGATACAAATCTTCGGCAATGCAAAGGAAACAATCAGCAAAATTAAAAGGCAACCGATGGAAGGAGTGAAGATGTTTGCGAATGACATATTAGATAAAGGTTTACTACACAAAATGTATAAAGAACTTACCCAAGTCACACCTGGAAAATGTAATACAGTGAAACAATAGGCAGAAGACATGAATAGACACTTTTCCAAAAGAGACATCCAGATGGCCCAAAAACACATGAAAGGATGCTCAACATCACTCATCATCAGGAAAATACACATCAGGCCACACTGACATACCACCTCACACTAGTCAGTGTGGCTAAAATGAGCAACTTAGGAAACCACAGATGCTGGTGAGGATATGGAGATAGAGTAACCCTCTCTCACTGTTGGTGGGAAAGGAAACTGGTGCACCACGGCAAGCATGAAACCTACACACATCACAATGACTCTAAACGCATATCTTTCCATAATAATACTGAATTTCAATGGACTAAATACTCCAGCCAAACAACATAGTGTATCAGAATGGATAGAAAAAACAAAAACAAAAAACAGAACAGACCCATCTATTTGCTGTCTACAAGAGACTGCTTATAGACATGAGGACACCTTCAGATTGAAATTGAGGGGATGGAGAATTATCTATCATGCTACTGGAGGTCAAAAGAAACCTGGAGTAGCCAAATTATATCATACAAAGTAGAGTTTAAATTAAAGGCTGTAACAAAAGATGACGAAGGGCTTTCTATATTAATTCCAGGGTCTCTCCATCAGGAAGAGCTACAAATTTTAAATGTCTACCCACCGAATTCAGAGACACACAAATATATAAACAATTAATTAAAAACATACAGAACCTTGTTGATAAGAATGTGGTAATTGCAGGGGACATTAAATTAAACACAGAAAAAAGATGGAAAATCTCCAAAAGCATGGAGGTTAAAAAACATCCCACCAACGAATAAATGGGTCAACCAGGCAACTTGAGAAGAAATTAAAAGCTATAAGGAAACAAATGAAAATGAAATACAACAATGCAAACCCTTCGGGATGCAGCAAGGGCAGTCCAGACAGGGAACAACAAAAACAAAACAAAACACAACAACTACAACAACAACGACGACGACGACAAGAAGCATTGCTATCCAGGCCTATCTCAAGAAACAAGAAAAATCCCCAATACAAAATCTAACACCACACCTAAAGGAACTAGAAGCAGGACAGCAAAGACACCCTAAAGCGAGCAGAAGAATAAAAATTATAAAGATCAGAGCAGAAATAAACAATATGGAGTTTAAAGGAAAACAGTAGAGCACATCAATGAAACCAAGAGTTGTGTTTCTGAGAAAATACACAAAATTGATAAACGTCTAGCCTGGCTTCTCAAAAAGAAAAGAGAGGGGACCCAAATAGGTCAAATCACGAATGAAAATGGAATTATTACAAAGAATCCCTCAGAAATTCAAGCATTCATCAGGAAACACTATAAAATCTTCTATGCCAACAAACTGGACAACCTGGAAGAAATGGATAAATGCCTCCATACCCACAAACTTCCAAAGCTCAAACGGGAAGAAATAGAAAATATGAACGGACCCATAACTAGTGAGGAAATTGATTCATATATCAAACATCTCCCAATAAATAAGAGTCCTGGTCCACGTGGCTTCCCTGGCGATTTCTAGCAGACATTTAAAGCAGAGATAATAGCCATCCTTCCCAAGCTGTTCCAAAATATGGAAATGAAAGGAAAACTACCAGACTCATTTTATGAAGCTAGCAAACTGTGATTCCCAAACCAGACAGAGACACACAAAAAAAGGAGAATTACAGGCCAATATCCCTGATGAATAGGGGTGCAGAAATTCTCACCAAGATACTAGCAAATCACATTCAATAGCATATAGAAAGTATTATTCAACACGATCAAGTGGGATTCATTCCTGGCCTGCAGGGCTAGTGCCATATTCACAAATCAAACATTGTGCTACATCACATTAATAAAAGAAAAGATAAAAACCATAGTACACTGTCAATGGACGCAGAAAAAAGGATTTTAGAGAATACTGCATCTTTACTTAATACAAACCCTCAAGAGAGTTGGGATAGAAAGAAACTACTTTAAACATCATAAAAGCCATTTATCAGAAGCTCACAGTAAATATCGTCCACAAAGGGGAAAAACTGAGAGCATTCCCCCTGAGATCAGGAAGAAAACAGAGATGTCCACTCTCACCCCGGTTGTTGAACATAGTGTTGGAAGTCTTAGCATCAGTAATCAGAGAGCACATGAAATTAAAGGTATCATCATTTGCAACGATGAGGTCAAACTTCCACTTTTTGCAGATGGCATGACACTATACATGGAATTTCGGACAGACCCCATCAAAAGTCCTCTATCACTGATACATGAATTCAGCAATGTTGCAGGGTACAAAATCAATGTACAGAAATTGGTTGCGTTTTATAAGCCAATAATGAAGCAACAGAAAGAGAAATAAAGAAACGGATCCCATTTACAATGCACCAAGAGTCATAACGTACCTAGGAATGAAGCTAACCAAAGAGGTAAAAGATCTGTATGCTGAAAACTATAGAAGGCTTGTGAAGGAAATTGAAGAAGATACAGAGAAAGTGAAAAACATTCCATGCTCGTGGATTGGAAGAATAAATATTGGCGAAATGTCAATACGACCCAACGCAGTCCTCACCCTATAGGCAGCACCAATCACATTGCACCAGCACTCTTCTCCAAGATGGAACAAACAATCATAAAATGTGTATGGAAACACAAAAGACCCTGAATAGCCAAAGTAATACTGAAGAAGAAAACCAAAGTGAGAGGCACCACAATGCCAGACTTTAGCCTCTACCGCAAAGCTATAACCATCAAGACAGCATGGTATTGGCACAGAAACAAATACATAGACTTAATGGCATAGAATAGAGACCCCAGAATTGGACCCACATACGTATGACCAACTAATCTTTGACAAAGCAGGAAAGAATATCCAATGGAAAAAAAGACAGTCTCTTTAACAAATGGTGCTAAGAGAAGTGGACATCAACATGCAGAAGAATGAAACTAGACCAGTTTCTTACACCACTCACAAAAATAAGCTCACAATGGATGAAGGACGTGAATGTGAGACAGGAAACCATCAAACCCTGGAGGAGAAAGCAGGAAACATCCTCTTTGACCTCAGCGTCAGCACGTTCTTAGCTGACACATCTCCAAAGGCAAGGGATTTAAAGCAAAATGAACTATTGGGATCTCATGAACATAAAAATCTTCTCCACAATGAAGGAAACAATCGACAAAACTAAAAGGCAACTGAACGAATGGGAAAAGATGTGTGCAAAGGCATACTGGATAATTGGCTAGTATCCTAAACCTGTAAAATGAACTCCCCAACTCCACACCCGGAAATCAAATAATCCAGTGAAGAAAAGGGCAGAAGACTTGAACAGACACTGTTCTAAAAAAGACATCCAGATTGTCAAGAGACACATGAAAAGATGCTCAACAGCACTCCTCGTCAGGGAAATCCAAAGCAAACCCACACTGAGATACCACCTCATGCCAGTCAGAGTGGGTACAATGAGCAAATTAGAAGACTATAGATGCTGGTGAGGATGCGGAGAAACAGGAACCCTCTTGCACTGTTGGTGGGAATGCATCCTGGTGCAGCCACTCTGGAAAACAGTGTGGACGTTCCTCAAATCATTAAAAATAGATCTACCCTAAGACCCAGCAATAGCACTGCTAGGAATTTCCCAAGGGGTACAGGAGTGCTGAGACATAGGGGCGCATGTACCCCAATGTTTATAGCACTACTTTCAACAACAGCCAGACTATGGAAAGAGCCTAGCTGTCCATCAACTGACAAGTGGATAAAGAAGTTGTGGTTTATGTATACCACGGAATACTACTTGGCAATGAGAAAGAACGAAATCTGGCCATTTGTAGCAACGTGGATGGAACTGGGGGGTATTATGCTATGTGAAATAAGTCAGGCGGAGAAAGACAGATACCATTTGTTTTCATGCATGTGTGGATCCTGAGAAACTTAGCAGAAGACCATGGGGGAAGTGATGCGGGGGAAAAGTTATAGAGAGGGAGGGAGGCAAACCATAAGAGACTCTTAAATACTGATAACAGACTGAGGGTTGATGTAGGGTTGGGGGAAAGTGGGTGACGGGCATTGAGGAGGGCACTGTTGGGATGAACATTGGGTGTTGCGTGGAAACCAATTTGAAAATAAATTACCTTTAATGAAAAAGGAAATCCAGGGGTTGCTCTTACTGAATATGAGGATAGCTTTCCATTTTCAGCACTTTTTGAACGTGAGGTAGTACTGGCTTAAGGTGCGTAGAGGAAAGTTTGGTTTGTGTGTTTAAGAAAAGGAGTTGAGTAAAGACAGAGGCCTCTGACATGTATCATGTTGACCTTGGCAAGTGTCTCTTCTGATTATTACCATGACTTATCCCTTTTCTTGATTCACATAGTTTGGTGTCATCCTTTCATGAGGAAGTGGATTTCAATTGATCATGGTAGGTGGTCCTTATAATATTTTGTGAATTATTTGTGTACGTGGTGATGATGGATGGACCATGCTGGTTGCTTTCAAAAGCACTTACACGGACGGTGTAACACGTTTTCTGTTCCTGGAATCCCATACGGTCTTTTACTACCTTGCGTATGACTTACCTGAAATATCATGAATTGGTAGGTACCGAATAGGTTTTAGTGGCACTGAATGCCCTAATGTCCACTCACGCAGAATTCGTTGACGCTTTGCTCTTAAGGACACAATGACTCGGTCTTCCCTAAGCTGCGTGAAAGTGAGCATGCACACTAACTAGGCAAACTGTTTGCTGCTGCTGTAAAGAGCAGCTTCCTGATCTGTGAGCTATAGCAACACACATATGGAACCCTAAGCAAGGCACAGTGTATCTGTATTTTTGAAAGAGTAGAGTAGTTAGTTCAATTTGGGTTTCAGTGCGTTGCATGACAAGGCATTTAATTAGCTAAAACCCTCTTACAGTCATGTTTGATTACAAGTTGTGTGTACTCTCCACCGCGAAGTGTCATCTCATGTTGGACGGAATTAATGGAGGCTGAGGCACCAGTGCATTCACGTCGAGGACAACCCTCTTGAACTCATCAAGAACTATGGGCCTTCTCGGGTAAGATTACGTGCAGGTCTTTCTCAAGGGCATAATCTTAAACATAGCCCAACCTAAGGCAGCTTTGGGCAGCAGGCAGTGATAGGTTAGGCAGACATTGTGACCTCACAATGGTCTCCTAGCGCCTGGTCTCCTAGCAACTGCGGTGTAACTCTCACAGCCTGCTGCCTGATTTGGCTTCTGGTAGGAAATTAATCAGGACCCGGCGGCGGCGGCGAGACCTGGCAAGCGCGGGCGGCCCCTAGCGGCCTCACCTGCTCAGCCGCATGAAGAGGCGGCGGCGCAGGCCCCGGGAGGCCCTGGCCCCGGCCGCCCGGGGAGGAGCCTCTAGCGCTGCAGGAGGGGCCGCGCTGGAGGCGCCTGAGGAGAAAGTGGTGTACACGCGGTGGCAACCATCGCCACTGTCGCTGGCCAACAGCAGCAAGGAGCTGATCGACGCTTTCAAGCTGTTCGTGCCCCGCAGCACGGAGTTCATGAGCTCAGACGCGGAGCTCTGGAGCTACCTCTGCAGCCTCAAGCACCAGTTCTCCCCCCGCATCCTGCGCAGCAAGGACGTCTATGGCTACTCTTCCCTCCTGGCCCAGGTCCCGGATCCCCGGCACCAGCCCCCCGAGGCCCGCCTCCAGAGGCGCCGGCCAGTTGCCAGGAGGAGGCGCCACGGAGCCCGGAAGGTCGCCGCCGGCCAGAGGAAGGTGCCGCCCCCGCCGCCGCCGTCCCGCGAGGACAGCAGCCCCCGCAAGCCCACGGCCCCCGGGCCCAGCTCCGGGGGCCGCACCCTGGAGGAGAGTGGGAGGGCGGCCACCCCAACGCTGACCACCTTGCCAAGCATCCGCGTAGTCGGCGACGTGTGGGTCGAGAGCAGCGTGGCAGAAGCGCGGCGCCAAGCGCGCCAAGTCCTGGGAGTGAACCTGGAACCCGTGGTGAGACTCCGCCGCGTCCCAGTGCCTGGGCGTGAGATGCGGGCCACAGCCGCGCGACCTCCCAGCCCCGGGACGGGTTGTGCCTGGAGGGATGAACCAGTGAGAGCCGGGCCCGCATCCCCTAGTGCACTTTACCGGCGAAGAAGCACCAGACGGTCCCGGCCCGCGCCCCAGGGATGCGGCGCCGCCTACTGGGACTCTGTGGCAGCTGTGCCCTCTACTGCCTCCCAGCACCGGGTCTGCGGAGGGAGGCGACCCCTGGACCGCAAGGGAGGTCCCCTTTCTTCCTAACCCCAGATTGAGAGGTCTCCAGGACTGTAGGGGCAGATCCATGATCTCTCTTGTTCCCTCATTGCTCTGAAGTCGTCAGAAGAAGCCATTCCACCCCCACCGTCTCCAAAGGAATTTGGTTCCATGCTTGTGTAATAAAGCTAGAGTTTCTTTGCCGTTCACCCACCTCCCGGCTCCTCCCGCCAATTTCTTTCTTTCTTTGTGTGCATGTGTATGTATATATATATCTTCTAGGAAGATTAAAGTACTCATTCTTTAAATGTTTAGAAGAGACAGTAGAGAAAAAAGGGTGTGACTTAGGGGTCTGCACTCAGATTAAAATAAGATTACTGAAGTATAGTATACATACAAAAGGACATATATTATTTTTTTCATGTTTGTTTATTTTTGAGAGAGAGACACCGTGTGAGCAGGGGAGGGCCAGATAGGGAGCCACAGGATCCAAGCAGGCTGCAGGCTCTGAGCTGTCAGCACAGAACCTGATGCGGGGCTCGAACTCACAAACCATGGGATCATGACCTGAGCCAAAGTTGGACACTTAAGTGACTAGCCACCCAGGCACGCAAAAAAGAACATATATTATTAAAAGTATTCTGAGCACAGCTTGATGCAATCCAGTTCAATATACTTGTGGAATCAGCACTCATTAAAAAAGGTACCAGGACCCCAAGGGACCACTTGTGCCTCTTTCATTCACGGTCTATCTCTCCTTTGGGTCGGCAATTATTCTGACTTCTTACAGAATCTACAACTTTTGCTTGTTTTTGGAGTATATAGAAATGGAATTATGTGTCCTACACCTAGCTTCTTTCACTCAAACTTATGTTAGTGATATTCATGGTATTGTATGTATAGATCCTTTCTGCTCATTGGTGGATAGAATTTCATTATATGAATAGTTTACAATATTTCTGCAACTCTTGGTGGACATTTAGGTAGGTTCTGGCTTAGGGTAATTATGAATAAAGCTTCAGTGAACATTATAGGACACGTCCTTTGGTGAACACTTTTTACAATAGTCTTTATTTATCTAGGAGAGAATTTGCTGGGTCACATGTCATCCAATTTATCAGCTTTGGTAAGGTTCCTCCAAAGTGTTTCCAAAATGGTTATACCAATTTACACAAACTTCTTTCTATAGTAGTGCCTGCGTAGTGCCTGTGGGCTCTGAATACTTGATAGCTTTGCCAACACTTGCTAAAATATTATCTTTTTCATGTTATCTATTCTGGCAGGGGTACAGATTTTTTTTTATTTGAGAAATATCAATCCAAGTATTGTATACAAGTAGTTAAAAAAAAAAAAAAAAACATCCAAATTGCAGATCAGGGCTTGCAATAAAAAATCAAAAGCTTTGTTTCCCCCATGAACACCTCTTCCCCAGAGGCAACACTTTCTTTTGTTTTCTTTTTTCTTTTTTTTTAAATCAGGGTTTTTTTAAACAGACCATTTTTTAAGGACAATTTTAGATTTAGAGACAAATTGCACAAAAATACAGGTTCCTCACCCCCAGTAGTTCTATAGTACCTTGCACTAATGTGGATACATTAATTATAAGTGGTGGATGAGCCATTCTTGTTGACACATTATCATTAGACACATTATCATTAACTAACAGTTAGGGTTTATTTTGTGTTATATAGATTCATAAGTTTTGAGAAATGTATAAAGGTATGTATCTACTATTGCAGTATCATACAGAATAGTTACACCACCCTAAAGTGCCCGGTGCTCCGCCTATTACCACTTCCTCTCTCCCCCTAAACCCTAATGGCCACTGGTCTTTTTACTGTCTCCGAAGGTGTTTTGTTGTTGTTGTTGTTGTTGTCGTCCTTGTCATTGGTTTGTTTTCTTTTGTTTTCTTTTGTTTTGTTTTGTTTTTCCAGAACGTTATCATAGTTGGAAACGTAAAGCAAATGGCTTTTTCGTATTGGATCCCTTCACTTAGTAATCCACACTTAAGTTTCCTCCATGACTTTTAAGTAGCTCCCTTTCTCCCTCTTTCCTTCCCTCCTCTTCGGTCTCTCTGCCTCCCTTTCATTGAGGGAGTTTATTTTCTAAAACAGCTTGTAAAAAGCTGGTCTACAGAAAAAGACTGGAAAGTGCAGAGTTCCCCTGTTCTCCCTCCTACCCCCCAAAACATAGTTTTCCCTATTGTAAACTTTTTGTGTCAGTGTAGTGCATTTGTTACAACGGATGAGCCCATATGAAAACTATTATTAACTAAAGACCGAAGTTTAGCTTAGCATTCACTGTGGTGTGCAGTTTGCTGAGTTTTGACAAACGCACAATGCCATGATTCAAAGCATTTCACTGTCTTACAAGATGTTTCACTGTTGTAAATATTCCCTGTGCTTCAACGATTATTCATCTCTCCCTTCCCCCCTGAGTTCCTGGCAACCACAGGTGTCTTTACAGTCTCCATTATTTGAGGCAATATTTTTAACTGTTCCAGGTTTATATTCTTTTGTTAGGAATCTTCATGAAGATAAGTAATATACTATACTGCTGCTTATTGATTTCTCAGTTTTAAGCACCGTCTACTGACTTCCTATGTGAAGTTGACGTATAGGTCGCTTAAGCCACCTGTCTTCTCTCTCCTCACCTTCCGATATATTCCCGAACTTCTATCTGTATACTGTTTCAGTCAGGTCCAGCCAGCCGGTGAGTCACTATAGGTATTTTAAACAGTTACACACGTGATGGGAAATCCCAGAAGCCAAACACAGGATGGCGAAGCAATCAGGAATTAGTATCATCAGAAAGCTGTTTCCACCCGCAGAGTTAGAGAAATTCAGAACCATACCTAGCAGGAACTGAGAACATGGGAGAAGAGGCTCTTGGAAAGAAGCTAGAATTTGGAGGAGATAAAATCACTGGTAGGAAGTGGAGCGGGAGAGAGAAAAACCTCTGGGCTTATCCCTTCCTCCCTTTCTCCCATCAAACACCCATTGGTCAAAGCCCTCTGGAAGCCAGTTGGCAAGGAAACAGGAAACACAGTCTGTAGGAGAAGTGCAGGAACTGGATCTGAGGGCAAAACACATAACGGATGAAGTTACATATAGGTACTAGTTAGGGTTCTCCAGAGACTCAGTATCAATGGGAATTGGTTCACAGGATTACGGAGGCTGAGAAGGGCAGACCCAGGAGATCCAGTAGTTTAGTTCCAGGCAGACTCCAAAAGCCTAAGAATCAGGAGAGCTGATGATGTATGTTCCATTCCAAGTCTGAGCCTGAAGTCAGGAGACCAATATCGCAGCTTGAAGACAGTCAGATAGACACAGTGGATTCTCTCTTACTCCGCCTTTTGTTCTATTCAGGTCTTCAATCGATTAGTTGAGGCCACCCAGTGTTTGGCAAGGCAATATGTTTTGCTTAGTCTACTGATATACAGATGTTAATTGTACTAAGAAATGTCCTCACTGACTCACTAGAAATACTGTTTAGCCATATATCTGGGTACCCTGTGGCTTAGCCCATTTAAAACATGAAATTAACCATCACAAGATATAATTCTATGTTTATATGTATGTATGTATGTACGTATGTATGTATGAATGTATGTTATTTGAGAGAGAGAGAGAGACAGAGAGAGAGAGAGAGAGAGGAGAGAGAGAGAGAGAGAGAGAGAGAGAGAGAGAGAGAGAGAGTATGCTCAAGCAGGATAGGGGCAGAGAGAGAGAATTCTGAGCTGTCAGTGCAGAACTTAATGCTCATCTTAGTCTTATGAACTGTGAGATCATCATCTGAGCCAAAATCAAGAGTTGGATTGTGAACTCACCGAGCCACTCAGGTACCCCACAAGATGTAATTTTAAAATAGAGACCTATTTCCCTTACCTGTACTATCATTTTTCATTCCTTACAGTGTAAGATAAAGGTCTTCCTTAACCTTGCTGCACTTTTTCTCTGTCTCCCATCAGCTTTGGGCTTCTGTTTGTCATTGTTGTTAACACTGCTGTTATGCTCTGCAATCAAGTCTCTTTAGAGGGTTCAAGGTTGATTCTAAAACTTGAAAACTAATAAATGGTTTAAATTATTGGGATTATTAAATAGTATGCAAACATTAGATTTACCACACTTTTCCAGGAGTCCTTGGACCTGCTGAATGAGGACATCTCTAGCATCAAGGTGAAATGGATCCTTTCTCTTTGTATTCCACCAGTGCTTTAAACCATGCCATGTTTCAATTGGCTCATTCAGACTAAGGCCGTCTTATGGATATTTTCTGGTTCTCCTTAATTTTCTAATTGCACTCTTTGTTTTTTTTTATTTATATATGAAATTTATTGTCAAATTGGTTTCCATACAACACCCAGTGCTCATCCCAAAAGGTGCCCTCCTCAATACCCATCACCTACCCTCTCCTCCCTCCCACCCCCCATCAACCCTTAGTTTGTTCTCAGTTCTCAACAGTCTCTTATGCTTTGGCTCTCTCCCACTCTAACCTCTTTTTTTTTTTTCCTTCCCCTCCCCAATGGGTTCCTGTTAGCTTTCTCAGGATCCACATAAGAGTGAAACCATATGGTATCTGTCTTTCTCTGTATGGCTTATTTCACTTAGCATCACACTCTCCAGTTCCATCCACGTTGCCACAAAAGGCCATATTTCATTTTTTCTCATTGCCACGTAGTATTCCATTGTGTATACAAACCACAATTTCTTTATCCATTCATCAGTTGATGGACATTTAGGCTCTTTCCATAATTTGGCTATTGTTGAGAGTGCTGCTATGAACATTGGGGTACAAGTGCCCCTATGCATCAGTACTCCTGTGTCCCTTGGATAAATTCCTAGCATGCACTTCTTTGTTTTATTGCACTCTTTCAGTGTTCTCAAATCATGCCACTTTATGACATCTTCCTGCTAACCTCTTAGCGGTTTCTCACTGGACCCTTCTCTTTTCCTGCCTCATGTAGGCGGTGTCTCAGTAGGTCTGCTTCATAGCTTCCTTCCTGTGATTTTCCTCTGCTACGCTCCCAGTTTGTTTCCATGGTTTCATGGTAATATGGTTATCTGGGAAGTTAGGGAGCATTTAAAAGCCTGGACTCTTGAGCCAGACGGCCTGGGGTTAGACTTTACTTGTTCCACTTACCAACTGTGTAAGTTGGTTGTTGGATGAGGTATTTGGCTTCCTTATAATCCTGTTTCCTCCTCTCGAAGATAAGAATGGTAATTGTATATACTGTATAAGTTTGTTGTGTGGTTCATATGTAATAATATATGAAAATAACCCATAACAGTGTCTGGCACAAAAATAAACACTCTGTTAATGTTGCCTATTATTAAGCATATTTTTTCTTTATTTTTTCTCTCCTTGTTTTGCTGGAGTACACCTTCAGATAACTTCCTAATGAAGAATGCGTAGAATCGAATGTTCTGTGTCTTTGCACGTCTGAAGATATCTTGAGTCCACTCTCAAATTTAATTGATAATTTTGATAGTGTAGAATTCTAGCTTCTTTTTTTAATTGATTTATTTTGATTTTTTTAAAGTTTGCCTCCAAATTAGTTAGCATGTAGTGCAACAATGATTTCAGGAGTAGATTCCTCAGTGCCCCTTACCCATTTAGCCCATCCCCCCTCCCACAACCCCTCCAGTGACCCTCACTTCTTCTCCATACGTATGAGTCTCTTCTGTTTTTCCCCCTCCTTGATTTTATATAATTTTTGTTTCTCTCGCTTATGTTCATCTCTTCCACTCATAGAATCCTAGCGTCTAATGGCCAGTTGTCCCTTCCATCGATTTTCCCCTAATCAGAACACCATTGGAACTACAATATCTGCTCTTTAGAGTGTTTTTAACTGACTATAACTTCCACCTTCTTCTAGTTTTCAAAATCATTCAGTACGTCTGGCCTATGCTTACGGAAAAGGGAATGGAGGTCCCCCTTTTGAAGGGCTTAAAAGAGAATTTATGAACATATTTTAGACTCCCACAGCCTGTCTGCGGGCCTCCTATTATTCACTCTCATCCTGCATGAAAAGTATCCTCACCCTACCCCAAGAATCCTCCTTCTTAAAGACCCAACCCTTGTAACATCAGCTCAAAGTCCTGGATATTGTTATCTAAATTAGGTCCAGGTGTGAATGAGTCTCCTTGGGCGCACTGGTCCTCGACTACACTTTTAATCTGAAGACCTATGAATGAAGACCTATGAATTCAGCATACAACCAACACGGGCATGTGGTAACCAGAAATCACACACACAAAACACACACACACACACACACACACACACAGAAAAAACAAACAAACAAACAAACAAACAAACAAACAAACAAACAAACACACAAACACACCAACAAAACACAAACATTGCTGTTCCAAAAGAAAGGAAGGAGGTAATCATGAATGAGTCCCTGGTCCATAGCAATTCTGAAGTTCAGCTGGTACAGGTAGGCAGTCCTTTCATTGGGTCTTAAGACCTGGGAATGATTTTCCATGGCCCTAGCTCCTCCGGGGTTCTGGCTTTCAACCTCCAAGTCATTCTTCCCTTCTCATGAAAGGTAGCCTGTGTCTACAGCCTTATGGTTGTCTCGACCTACTTACTGATTGGAGGAGATTGTGGGTCCAAAGCCTTCTTTCATTTTAGTCTCTGGGATTAAGGAAACCCTTCTCTAACATGGACTTTTCCAAACATTTATAAGGAAAGACACTTCTAAACTTCAAGTGATATTGTAACAGAGAGAACCCTGTGCCCCACAGTTTACTCTGCGAGGGTATGCTTATGAGATAGAACGCTGGTCTTCTCCAAGACCCTTCTTCATTTAGGAAACTTTTCTAGCATCTTTTCCCCAACGTCATCTGCTGCGGGATGTTGGTAATAATTTCACCTTCAATAAGAGTGACAACATTGATGTTATCTGTGCTAACAAAACATGAAATTGTATTTGAATGGCATTGAGTAAGTGCAAGTAGTATCGGTTAGGGACGTGTTCAGCTGCCACAAAAAGGCTGCCGCCAGTGGCATAATCAAAGTGAGTTTTACTCACAAAGAGGCTGTAGGCTGTGCTCCATTAAGGCAACAATGTCATCGGCAGCAGGCTGCATGCAATGGCAGAGCTGCCAATTTCTTTATGACCTCCTACAAAATTTTGGAAAAAAGGTTAGCAGCTATTAATATAATAATACCAATGTTTTTAGCATTTACCGTCTTCAAGATGCAGCACATGTGTGAACATTTCAAGCTCACAGCACATCTGTGAGGTACAATTGTTGATGTATTTTGGAGGTCATTCATTTTCTTCTTAAGTCAAAAATTAGCTGTCATATGTCTAGGGCATGTGGCTTCACCAAATCCCCTCCTAGGTTTCCTTGGCTTATCAATGCATCAAGCAAACTCATAGGAATTCTAGAATTTAATCCTTGTGGGCCATGGAGAAACCATTTCTGCCTTATCACATCACATTACATACTCAGGCCATTCAGTATACTCTCAGATGAACCCTTGGAAGGTGCTCCTGTATTAGCGTTGTATTTCTGTTGGCAAGAACCTTACCACGTTTCCTTGTTTTAATTCTTAGCATCATATACCAACTGCAATATCATCACGGAACAATGGTGGCCTCCAATGTAGCATCATCAGCTCTGGAAACTTCAGATATGGCCACGGTAACAGTTAAGGTGGACTCCAACCAGTTCTTGGCCACTTGGACTTGTCTGATTCTCTCTGTTTATCTACCTCCCACCCCACACTCCCAGCCCCAGCAGCAGTGACAATCTGGTCAGTCAGGGAATCTCCAGCAGATACAGATGCAGATGCAGATCATTTCTCTGGATAATCTTTATGGTTGACTGTGGCCTGGGTAGCAGGACTGGTTCAGACAGAAACACCTGATTTGCGTGCCATCAAGCCGTCTCTGTGTCCTCTCTGAGAAATGAGACAGTATGCATTTCAAACACTTCAAGTCTCCTCTTCTTCCTGCACACTTCTGTGTTTTGTTGCTTTCATCCACCTACCAAAGCAACCCAAACTTTATGCTAAAGAGAGTGGGGCTCCTGTGTCCTTTGCAGATGGGAATGCTGTTACTAGTTTGGGTTATCTTAACAAAAGCTGGCACATTACCTAAAAATGTAGAATTCTGTGTGAATTCCGAATCCGCACCTGTAGGAAGCCCTCCATGATTCCGTTGATTAGGGAGAGGTATCAGACCATACTGTAAGAAACCCTGCCTTCGAATGCTACAGCTCTATGGACTTTCAAAGCACTATTTTTAACCTGGTTATCCAAAGTCGTTAAGTCTTTGTGACTATACATTCAGAACTTTTTTAAGATCTGGATCGTAGTCTCCAATTTTTTCATGGCCTTCCTAACCCATTGATTCCCAGAGTTCTCTTTATTTTTGAATCGTTCTCTTGGGCATTTGACCACACCTGTCAAATAAAAAATAACCTCAATTTGAATATGAACATTTAAGAGCAGTCACGTGTTCAGTGCCCAAATATTTTATTATTTCTGTTAAGAGTTTATTCTGTCTGTGGATGGTGAAGAAACAAATGCCTGTTTTTTCTTTGTTTGTTTGTTTGTTTGTTTGTTTTCATTTTCCCCACATAAGTAAGTAGATGTGCAAGGCAGAATGCTAGGTACCTGTCAAGGGTAATAGGACGTTCAGGAGTGTAAATGAGATTTCTGTCATCAAAAAAAGAAAAAAATTATTTGATGAACTAAGATAAGCTAAGCTTTAAAAATGAAAGGAAAATAGCCATGAACTCAGATAAAAGTTAGGCAATGAAGTACTTTTCCCTAGGGCAGCAAGGAGTTATGAGAAATACCATAATCTGCAGAGTGTGTACTACAAAGCTCTACTGACACGATGATAAAGCTCACCTTTAAAGCTTGCTTTGTGTACTGATATTATTCCTTTCTTCTTGAAATCTAAAGAAGCTTTTTCTCTTTGGCTGTTAACATGAAATGAAAAGACACTTTCCCCCTATCTTTTCTTCTGCCGTATTTACACTGAGCTTCTTACAAAAGTCTTTTATGTATTCGTTGCTTTTTATCTTCATCCTTTGTCGAAAACAAGCCTTGAGATTGGGAATGATGTGGACTATTTCTAACCCAAGCTCACAGGACTTAACTTCTCATAAAACCCATCATTTGAGGAGGCAATGAACTCGTATCATGGAGTTCCTTGTGCAGCCCATGGGCAGGATTCCACTGAAAGAATCGATAGCATCATGGAGACCCTGTCTCTGGAAGGAACTAACAACAAATAAGGATTTGACCTTATAGGCTGATCTTCCTAGGAATCTAGGAATCAAGAGGGCCAGAAGTGGGATGGTGGGAGAGGGACACTGGAGAAGGGCTGAATACCCGGGTTCACTTGAAGCCAACTGAGCAGAGGAAGGTTCTGTCCTGGAGGAGCTTGGGTCAGTAGGGATCAGCTCCCAATTGTTACAGACTTAGTGAAAATACACTCATGAGAGCGTACAAGAAGGATGCTTCCAGAACTCTAAGAGGTTATGTTCCTTTCTTATGTCTTTCTTTATGGAAAATGTCTTGGGGGTGCTTACTTCCCCTTTGTGTGTCCACAGTTCTTCTTCCCACTAGTTGTGTTGTCATGAACCTCCTTACGTAGCCCTTGCTCCCCTCCTAGACCATGTGTTCCTCATGGGCAGGACTCACCTTAGCCATCCGTGTGTTGTTACTACAGTGCCAGCCATGGGCAAAGGACCCTGTCCATACTGAATGAATGCAATGTTTTATAGAGTTTCAGTTCCCAATTTTTACAGAAGAACTAGCTGTCTCACTTCAATTTGATGTGTAACAGCAGCAGTCTATAAGGGGGAGTCTCTCTCACATTCTCTCTTTTTACAAACACCTGCATCATCAACTTTTGATTAACTCTTACCCTTTTGTCATCAGATGAATTGGGTGGAACCTTTGCCATCTCTTACGATCTTCTTTGCAACCCAACACCACTTAAATTCCCTATCCTACAGTAAATTCTTGCTTAGCAAGAAGCAATATAGTTCAGTGAGTAAGAGGGTGGACCCTGGAGCCAGGCTGCCTGGGATCTCAAATCCTATTTTGCTCTATTTCTAGCAGCAGACCTTTGGACAACTTACTTTTTCTCTTTGCTACTCAGTTTTCTCAGCTGTAAAATCAGGCACAACCTAACACCTTCACCATAGAGCTCTGAAATGAATTCAGTGGGGTAACAACGGTAAAACACTCAGAATAATGCATGGAAGCCCCTTCACTGCGAGTCAGTAAACACTCGCCTCTATCAGTGATGTAATTACGGTTTTGACAAAGTCGCTGCTTGCTTACTTAAAACCTTCACATTGGCTGTGTTGAATGTACAGAACAGGTGAACTATGGAGGGCACCATGTCAGAGTCAGGCTTCCTTGGTAGAATGAGGCCCAATTCCCTGATGCTGGGGATTGCAAGAGGATACTCAAGGGCACAGAGAGGCACAAGGCTCTCGGGACAAACCCATAATGAGATGATCAGAAAGCCATAGGAAAACAGAGGGAACAAACTAATTTCTCATTAGTTCCCACCATACACCAGTACAGTTCTCTGCAATTCACACATGTTTCCCTCTCAAGCAAACATAACAGGCCTGTGGGAAAGGTATTATTATTCCCACTTAACAGGCAACTAGACTAATGCTTAGAAAGCTTACATAACTTGCCAAATATCACATCTATGCGGCAGAGCTAGGATTTGAACCAGCATCGGTCACATCCCACTGCCTCTACCAAACTTGAGAAACATCTTTGGAAGAAGTGAAATACGTTAATCCTAATCATGCACCGAATCACATAGGACTGGATATTATAGGCCCATGAAATCCCAAGGCGGAAAAAAAAATTAATTTACGAAGGCTATTTTGCTTATTGTTATATTCCTCAGAGTGCACCGCTTAAGTGTTCGCTATTTACGAAATGACTGAGTTTATGAGGGAATGGACAGAAGTGTGAATACCTATGCTCATACGATTACACCATGTAGTTTGGTTGAGGATCTTGAAACACTCTGCCTTACATCTAAACTCATCAGAGTAACGGGAACGTTAGAGCTGTCATAGCAGGTGAAAGAGAAGGTTACTTATCATACCACTTGTCCCAAATTACTCGTAGACCAGTTTCAAAATCAGCACACAAACATAAGACAGTGAGAGACAGACAGGAAAGCTCAGAGAGAGGGAGAGAGACAATCCCAAGCAGGTTCTACGCTTCCGCACAAAGCCTGATGCAGAACTGGAGCTCGCAAACCATGAGATCATGACCTGAGTCGAAAGCAATACAGTCACATGCCTAACTGACTGAGCCATCCAGGAGCTCTCACCTTTGTTCACATAGTAATTCCCAGGTTTTTACGTAGATAAATGACAGACCTCACAAACAAGAACAAAACAGATTAGAACGATGGTTCAAAACCAAGGATTGCAAGATTGCAGTAAGGACGTAATATGTGGGAGTAATCGGGGTGGGTGGGAGGAAGAAAGGGCCAGGGGGCAGATGGAGGGTCTGTAAATGGACGTTGGCATTCTAGCAAAGGTGGAGAGTTGTTACTTCCACTCCTTTCCTCCAGAACTTGTTGCCCCAGCATGTGGTGTCCACTGACCATATGCTTCAGAGCTGGAGGATGGATAAGCTGCCCATTGTAATCAGGGGAAAACATTCCACCCACAGAATTCACTAATTCCCCTGTTCTGTAATGTTTACCCTCTCACTGGCATTGCTAAAAGCACCTACTTTCTCTACACCACCATAGAACAGGTGGATTTTCCCTTGTCAGCCTTTGCTCGCTTGCTTGTCCGTTTATTGGTCCACCTGTGGCTTTATTCACCACTCACCGAAAACTGACAGGGACTCTGTGTGCCAGGCTCTGTTCTCGAGGTATACCCCTGCCTCCGTGGTGGTTGTGGGTAATTCTTGACTTCTGGGCTTCCAGGTACTACATCACGCGTGGCTCTCCATCACCCTCTGTTGCTTTTTCATTGTCATTGGGCAGGTGTCTGTCTGCTTCTTCTCTCTAATTATGTACACGGTAGAAATCAGTGCTTTGAGGGTATGGATGACTGCAGTGAACAGAGTCCTGGACGTGTCTTTTACCTTGGGGAATTGTGCATATTTGTGTTTCAAAATCTAGTTTATCCTAGAGGTAGACATTTGAAACAAAGCACACACAGTCCAGACGGGGCTCAAGAAACAAAATCGTTGGATGTGTCCCCGAGCCTGGTAGCAATGCAGGTGCGCTAGAGGCCTACAGATGCGGAGCTAGACTGTTGTTGGATGACAGCTTCACTGTGCATCTTCAGCTAGGAAGTGGTACAGCTGGAATGAGAATTCTCCTAGTGTGATTCTTGGCCAGTGTTTTCCTGCTCACTCATCGGCCTGGGAGGGCTGAGACCTTTTGGAACTTTGTTGCGTTTTGCTGCAGAATCAAACACTAGCTAGGTTTCTCAGGTACGTATAGAATGGGCTGTGACAGCAAGGTGGGGCGGGGGTCAGGGAGACCTGGCAGGAGGGAGGAAAGTGAACAGGCAGGAGAGGGGGAATGACAGAGGCTGTTTTCTTCCATTTTGTTCTGGGAAGACCTTAGTGAGGATGTCTTGTCCTGAGTACTGGTGAAGTTTATATACTGGCCGTGGAGTTGGGCGGGCACCCTAGAGAGAGTCCTGACAGTCTGAGGGAAGTGTGTGTGTGTGTGTGTGTGTGTGTGTGTGTGTGTGTGTGTGTGTGTGTGTGTCAGAGAGAGAGAGAGAGACAGAGACAGAGAGAAACAGAGAGAGGGAGAGAGAGAGAGAGAGAGAGAGAGAGAGAGAGAGAGAGAGAGAGAGAGAGAGAGGAGAGAGAGAGAGAGAGAGAGAGAGAGAGAGAGAGAGAGAGAGAGAGAGAGAGAGAGAGGAGTCCCAGTAAGGGAATGTGATATTTATTCGGATTGCCTCTTCAATTCATTTTGAAAGGATTCAAATCACTGGGAATTTTTCTTAAAACTGAAAGTATGTACTGAGATTAATCCTAATAACATGAATAAGAAAATAAGATCTAGAACATGATGTCCATCAATTTATAAATCAATCCTTCTGGAGCAGAGGGGTCACCATGGTTGAGAAGTAGGGGGATCTGTACATCCCATGTCTCTCAAACAAAGTGCTGAAGCCAAAGCATTTTGAACCCCAAAAGTCTGCGAGGAAATCAGACTGAATTATCCCTGAAGGAAATGAGACACCTTGAGAGATGACAGGTGGCTGATTGTGAACTGGGGTACATAAATTGGGCCAAGAAGGAATGGAGGGAAGAGATCCCCTTCTGCGGAGAGACAAAAGTAAGAGAAAGAGTGGCTGCGGAAGTGTAGGGCTGTATGTGGATAAGAGGAGAACGTCGGACTGGGACTGACAGGGATCTTATCTCTAACTGTGGGGCTTTCTTGGGTCTGGGGCTAGGATCCCTGTATGTGCACATGGGGAGAAGAGGAGCCAGCATTGGTTTCAGGGGTAGAGCAGGGGCACAGTCCACAGAAGGAGACAGTAGCCCCTCCCTGGTGGGCTGTGCAATAGAACAAAGCCTGCCCGCATCCACCACCCCCCCGGATCAGTGTCTGGGTCTAGGGCGCAGTCTGCAGTAGGAGAAAGTGGCCCCCTCACTGGAGGCGTCGCTGTGGGACAAAACAATGCCTGCCTGCATCCATCATGCCCAAGCTCAGCAGTGAGGTCAACAGCGCAGTCCACAGCAGGAAAAGGCGGGACTCCCTGAAGCACAGCAGCACAAACAAAGCCAGGAAGACATTTGGAGCAGCACAGAGAGGCACTGCCCCAGTGCCAGAGCACACGGAATGGGTCTGTGAACCTCCACAAGCGCTGTGCCAAAGGAGTCAGCGGAGCAAGAAGGACCACCCTGCGTGTGCTCTCGGCACAATGAGGACAACTGGAACGGAGTACACCAGGTCATGCAGAAGAGGCTGGGCATCACCATTTCCCCCCTGCCACCACCACCAAGGCGGGGCCTCAGGGATCAGTCCAAGGGTCCAGAGTGGAGGTGGGACCAGCCTACCCCAAACCACGCCCCTCTGTGCTGGGTACCTGCTTGTCTGATGGAGCAGGATAGGTGCTGTGGAACCAGGCAGCTCCGTCTTCCGGGCCGGTGATGCTGCCTAGACTGGAGTAATTCCGGGACAATTCTTGTTCTTTAGACGTATTCTCCCTTCCTATCTCTTCCCTCCTTTAGGTTGATAACTTTGCTTGTTGGTTTGTTTAAGCAGACATTTATAATCCATTCCCTTGATACATTTCCTACCTATACTTGTATACTTGCCTTTCTCTCTCTCTGGGATAATCAAGCCATCTAGTTTCTCTGTCTGGCTAAACTTATCTTCCTTTTGTTCCCCCACCTCCTTCCTTATTTTCCTTTCTCTCTGTTTCCATTAAGCCATTTCGCCTCCCAGCCTGGTCAATATATATATGTTTTTCCTTTTCCCCACTCCTGTCATTTCTCTCTTTATATGTGTTCTTCCAACAACAACGTCTCTATCTTGTTCTTTACTTGTAGCTGGTGTTTCTGGTCTGTTTGTTTGTTTTGTTTTGGTTTTTGATTTCAGACTGTTTTTCTGTGTGTGTGTGTGCGTGTGTGTGTCCATTTATTTCTTTTATTTGCACGTTGCCTTACATGTCTCTCTTTCCTGTTTGTTGGTTTGTTTGTTTTCCTTTCCAGGGCTACTTCAAGGAACAAATAAAAGCACACCTTGTGGAGGGTCAAACACATCATTACGAGTAGAGAACTCAAACAGCCAATGTCACAATAACAGAGAGCAAGTAACACTCTCCAAGAAACACTACCTGCAGGGCTAGAACCGGCAGAGGGCGTGAGCCCCCTTTCCTATAGCAATTCTTGCAGGTGCAGAGCAAATAACAAGCTTGTAAACCTCCTAAGAGAGAGAAACTAGCCAAAATAATGACACAGAAGAATTCCCCTCAAAAGAAATTCCGGGAAGAAGTGGACAGCTAACGACTTGATCAAAACAGATATAAGCTACATATCAGAATTTAGCATAACAGTCCAAAGATTAATCGTTGGGATTGGCAAAGTCATAGAAGACAGCATGGACTCAATTATTGCGGAGATCAAGGAAATAAAAAGTAGTCGTGATGAATTCCAATGCTATAAATGCGGTGCAAATTAAAATGGAGGCAGCCACAGCGCGGATTGAAGAGACAGAGGGGAGACTAAATGAATCAGAAGGTAAAAATATGGGGAAAAGGAGGTGAGAAAAAGATAGAAAAAATTGAGGATCGAGAGGGGAGAATTAGAGAACTAAGTGATGAAATCAAATGGAACAATATCCATATCACAGGATTTCCAGAAGAGACAGAAAAGGGGTGTGAAGATGACCTTGAACAAATCATAGCTGAGAACTTCCACAAGCTGGGGGAGGACACCGGCATTGAAACCCAACGGGCACAGAGAACTCCCTTCAGATGTAACCTGAGTTCATCTTCTGCACAACATAGCATGGGGAAACTGGCAAAATACAAGCATGAAGAGAGAATTCTGAAAGCAGCTAGGGATGAATGGACCTTCACATACAAAGGTAGAGAAGTATTGGGATAGGAGCAGACCCATCCACTGAAATCAGACAAGCCATAAAGGACTAGTGTAATCTTCAATGTGATGAACAGGAAAAATATGCAACCAAGAATCCTTTATCCACCCAGCCTGCCATTCAGAATCGAAGGAGAGGTAAAGGTCTTCCCAAACAAACCAAAACTGAAGGAATTCACCACCGCTAACTAAACCCTCCCTACAAGAGATCCTAAGAGGGATTCCTTGAGGGAAATGTCGCAAGTATCACAAAGTACCACAGACACCAGTACAAGCATGAAAACTACAGACATCACAATGCCTCGGAACCATCGCTTTCCATAACAACAGTGCATGGAAGTGGAATAAATGCTCCAACCAAAAGACACAGGGTATCAGAATGGATAATACAAAACAAGACCCATCTGTTTGCTGTCGTACAAGAGACTCATTTCAGACCTGAGGACACCTTACCCTTGAAAGTGGGGGGATGGAGAACTACCTTTCATGCTACTGGGAGTCAAAAGGAAGCTGTAGTAGCCATACTTCTATCAGACACACTTGACCTGAAATTAAAGTTTGCAGCAAGAGATGTTTAAGGGCATTATTAAATAATTACAGTGTCTGTCCATCAGGAAGAGCTAACAATTATAATGACTATGCACTGAATTCCGAAGCACACAAATATTTAAAACATTTAATCACAAACATAAACAATCTTATTGATAAGAATGTAGTAATTGCAGGGGTTTTAATACTCAACTTACAACAATGGACAGAAAATCTAGACAGAATCAGGAAAGAAACAATGGTCCTGAATGATACATTGGACCAGAAGGACGTGACAGATAATTTAGGACTCTACATCCCAGAGCAGCAGAGCACACTTTCTTCTGGAGTGCACGTGGAACATTCTCCAAGAGAGACCACATACTGGGTCGCAAAAAGCCTTCAATAGATATAACAGCATTGAGATGACACCATGCACACTTTGAGATCACAATGTTTGGAGCTTGACATAAAGTACAGGAAAAAGTCTGCTCAACCTCTAAAAGCATGCAGGTTAAAAAACATCCTACTAAAGAATGAATGAGTCAACCAGACAATTGACATAAGGAAACAAATAAAAATGAAAAGACAACAATCAACGCTTTTTGAAAAAAAATTAATTAAAAAGATGGAAAAAGGGTTACTGAAGCTGAGTTTTGCATACTTGAGAGAGCATGTTATGCACTAAGGAGTCCGAGTGCTTGGGGTAAAGGCCATTTCCATACCTTTCTTAGTTCTGTGACCTTGAGCAATTATAACATCTCCTTCAGCCTCAATTCCTTCTTCTGGACACAGGGTCAATTGAGATGCTTTATGAGGTAACGTGCCTGCCACAGGGAAGTGATTGGTAGCTGTAAGTTCATTGCTCTGCCCCTCGTATTCCCAGGACTCCTGCCAGGGAGCCTGGAGGCCTGCGTGCTGGCCTGAATCTGCAGCATTTTCAGGCAAATTGTTCACTTTGTGATTAAGGCTTCCCGTTTCACTGAGCCCTTGATTCACCCCATGTGTTCTGGCAGCTGCTGCCCTGCGTGGGTTCCCTCCTCCTTTTTGAGACCCTTACTTGGTGTTGTGGGATACAGTGATCACACCACCTGAGCATCAGTTATTAGCAATAAGCGTGATTCCTCTGAGTACCTATGGTATTCTGATTATTCCCACATAAAGCTAGTGTTCTGCAGCTCTGATTATCTGCTAAATTATACCAAGGCATAGTTTAGAAGATTCTTTTGTTGTTGTTGTTTTTGTTGTTGCTGCTGTTGTTGTTGTTGCTGCTGCTGCTGCTGCTGTTGTTTTTGTTGTTTAGAAATCATTTGCTTCAGGTTCATCTAGTCTATCCAGTAACACCTGCAATAACAGTGAGATAAACTTTGGTTTTACCTTTTTTCACTTTTTACCGCCAGTGGATTTTGTTTTTGTTTTTGTGTTTCAGCCTCCCTTTGGAAATTCTATTTCTTCCATCTTCTCGCTCATGTGTCCTAAAGAGACAACTGATTGTTTACCAGTTGCTGTCTCTGGGAGGTTGTTGCTGTTTGCCAGGTGTTAGTATTGGCATGCCAGGCCTGGGGTGTTCATTCTTTCAACAGATTTTTGTTCCAGATCTTCATGACAAAGGCAACAGAATGAAGAAGGTACTGTGTTGAAGCAGTTAGATTTCATCATTATCCACGTGGATAATCCCACGACCAAGAAAACTTTACCTGGAAAGATTATCATTAACATTTGAAAAAAAAAGAGATAAAGAGTTTCTCAACCAGAAGATAAAGAAGTTTATCACCACTAATCAGCAATGCAAGAAATGTTAACCAGGATAATCATAATTAGATATTAAAGAATTATGAATAAAATATGTAATATATGACAACATAAACATAAAATATGGAGGAGGGACTTAAAAAAGTTACTGTTTGTATTGTATTTTACTAAAAAATATATGTTTTATTTCATCTTTGAGAGAGAGAGAGACAGAGTGTTAACAGGGAGGAACAGAGAGTGGGGGAGGCAGAGAATCTGAAGCAGGCTCCAGGCTCTGAGCTGTCAGCACAGAGTCCAACGTGCAGTTCAAACTCACGTATTGTGAGATCATGACATGAGTTCGAAATTGCACACTTAACTGACTGAGCCACCCAGTTGCCCCAAAGGTTAGTCTTCTTAAATTTCTTGAATGTGTGTATATTTAAGAGACCACCAAAATAACATAGACTGCTGTTTCCTTGGGATGTTATAGGTAAGCCTTGTGATAACAAACTCAAAACACAAAATACATGAAAAATAAGGAAAAGAAAGCCAAGTAAAGCACAACACAAATTCATCTATGAAAAAGAAAGAGAGTACGGAAAAAAAGAAACAGAGAACTACAAAAGCAACCAGAAAACAAAGAAAAAAATTTCAATTAGTACATAACGGTCAACAATTACTTTAAATATAAACGGCTGAAGTACTCCAGTCAAAATACATAGGGTAACAGGATGGATACAAAACAACACTCATCCATATGCTGCCTATCACAGACTCTCTTCAGACCTAGACACATACAGACTGAAAGTGAAGGGATGGAGATACATTTCCCATGCAAATGAAAGCAAACAACAACAAGGACAACAAAAATAACATCAAACAACAACACCTCAGAACCAGGTAGCAACACCTATATCAAACCAAATAGACTTTAAAATCCTCAATAAAATATTAAACTCCACTCAACAACACACTAAAATGATTCCGTGGCTTTTATTCCAGGGAAACAAAGATGGCTCATCAAATCAATCAACATAATATCCCACCTCAACAAAACGGAGGGTAAACATCATATGATTATACCAATAAATGCAGAAAAAGCATATGACATAATTTATCATGTATCCATGGTAAAAGTTCTCAACAAAGTCGGGGGGGTGGACATTCCTCAACACATGAAAATATTATTTTATATATTGTTTATATTAAAAAATTTACACCTAACATCTGAATTGTGAAAAACTGAGAGCTTTCCCTCTAAGATCAAGAACAAGATAAATATGACTACTTTTGCCACTCTTGTTTCTTATAACACTAGAAGTCCTAGCCACAGGAATCAGATAAGAAAAAAGGAATTAAAGTCATCTACGTTTGTAAACAAGCTAAACTGTCACTATCCGCAGATGACATAAGAATATGCATAGAAAACCCTAAACTTTCCCCACAAAAGTACATGAAGTAATAAACAAATTCAGGAAAATTGCAGATACGGAACTGATACACAGAAATTGGTATGGTTTCTATAAAATAATAATGAAGTCACCGAAAGAGAAATTAAGAAAACAACACGTGTTCATTATTGCACCAAAAAAAGAGAGAGAGTAAAATAGCTACGACTCAACTTATCCAAAGAAGTGAAAGACCTGTAGTGTGAAAACCATAAGTCAATGATGAAATTGAAGATGACACAAACAAATGGAAAGATATCCCATGATCTGGATTGGAAGAATTAATATAATTACAATATCCATATTACTAATAACTCTCTACAGTTTAAATGAAATCCCTATCAAGATACCAAAGGCACTTTTCACAAAACTGAAACAGCCAATTCTAAAATTTGTATGGGACCACAACGACCCTGAGTCATGATAATCTTGAAAGACAAAAACATAGCTGGAGGTATCAAAACCCCAGATTTCAAGATGTACTACAGAGCTTCAAGTAAACCAATTAGTATGGGTAGTGACACAAATACAGACACATAGGTCGATGGGACAGAATAGAAAGCCTGAAATAAACCCATGCTTATGTGGTAAATTAACCTATAACAAAGGAGGCAAGAATAAACAATGGGGGAAAGACAGTCTCTTCAACAAATGGTATTGGGAACCCAGGAAATCTACATGCAGGTAGCTAGGACCCAACCCTAACGCTAGCCTGGGCTCTGACCCTAAAGGCACCTAGCATGGACGTCTAAAAGACATAACAGATTGGGGGCAATTACCATTGGGGAAAATCCTGAGTGGAAGTCACACTCTCTCCATAATTTTCCACGGCCGTAATGGAGTTGGAGGAGGAGATCCTGAGACAGTTTCAGTCTGGCCCACGCATACGTTTGGCTCCGCCCTTCCAACGCTATCCCTGACCCATAAGGGCACATGGGCCTTCATTTCAGTCCTGGAGGGAAATCACATCACTGTGGGTGGTTGGACCAAAGGCACTTCCGGGGAACCAACCCTACCCCTACCCACTGCTGTGCCTCTAAGCGGGATCACCTTCTAAGGCTGAGAAAAGAAGCAGTGGGACATGGATTCCTCCTTTTTCTACCCTGTGTTCTCTTCGGGACCTCAGGAGATTGAATGCTGCCCACACTCACTGGGGACGATAGTACTTTACAGAGTCCACCAAATCAAATGCTAATCTCACCCAGAAACACTCTACAAATATCCCGAGAAAAATGTTTAGTCTTGGGCACCCCACGGTCAACTCAAGTAGACACGTAATAGTAACCATCACAGGGTCATTCTTGTCTTGCTTCCCTTCCCTCATTCACCTCCTATTAGTAACTTTCAAGTTCTGAAGTCGTTGCTTTTTATATTCTGACCAGTGTATAGCGTTAAGAGAAATTCGAGGAAAGTTGTCTTGCGCAGGGACTAGTGTTTCAGTTGATATGAAAATGTTTTCGGTAAGGTAAGGGAAAAAGAACTTAGCTAGGGCACCAACATACTCCACGTTACTTTATCAGGGGTGGCCCTTAGCTTTCCAAACCCTTAACACGCTCATGGGAAGGCAGTGTAACATGGGTGAGAGCATGCATGTTGGCATAGGAGCAGAGTTGGTGCCCATCCCAGCCACACCACTCGTGTTTGTGTTATCTTGGACCAATTTCTTAACATATCTGAAACTCAGTTGCCTAATTTATAAAACGGAAATAATAACAAAGGGTCAAAAAGATTAAATGACACTATTGGAAAGGTGCTTAATCCAACACCTGACAACACGGAACAAGTGCTCCACAGATGATAGCCATCATTAGCCTCATTTGAACAGCTAAGACAGGCTAATATTCTGTCTGGGGTCAGATACCTACAGGGGAATCTCAGGTCTTCTGACATTGATTCTTTAATTTGGAGGAAGCCCAGGGCAAGGATGGCTGAAAGAGTACAAGGAGGTAGAGCAGTAAGCCAGTCCTCTATCCACCTCTTATTTGATAGTCCAGTTGTATATTCATCTCTTTCCTTCCACTGAAAAAAAATGCAAATCCCTCCCTCTAGAAGAAATAATACACAGACGCTTGCATGTAATATTAAGTGTTAGGCTCTGTAAAACTGGCACATGCATCAACTCATTTAATCTCACAATGGCCCTTCATATGGAGTCCTTATTCCAATTTCCAGGTGAGGAAATTGAGACCTAGGAAAGTCAAGTGCCTTCCCCATAACTTGTTTTTGACCGTGTTAGACAACAACCCTAGAATCCTCCTCCGTGTCCAGTGTGTTTTCTTCTGTGCCACAGTTTGTTCTCTTCCCAGGCGAACACTGCTAAAGAATCATGTGAACAAAGCAGTAAAAAAAAATTCATTTAAAACGCCTAGTTTTCACCCAAGTACTGCTTTCTGGGTGACAGTGGTGTGTTTTCTCTCTGAGAAACAAAGGTGAGAAATTCCAAACCTCAGCTTTTGTTACGGAGTTATGAAGACCAGTAAAAATTAGTAAAGCTCACTGGCAGATTAAGGTTTCCAAGTCGAAGACATTAGTTTCAATTCTCATATTATGTGTGTTAAAGTGGGAGCTGGGATTTCACATGGCTTTGACAATCGCCATCAATTCCTTTCTTCAAGATTTGACTGCATATTCTCATTCTTTCCTTTTTTTCTCTTTTCTAACTATACTTCCAATCTGCCAGCTCAATGCTAGTTTCTCCCTATGTCTAGCAATGGCCATTCTCCATATGTCCCCATTAAATCTATCATCAAAGGAGAATAAAAAGATGAAAGAACAAAGCCACAGAAGTAAGACTCAATACTAAGTTGTAAACTGGTGTTAACACGTCTACTTCCAGCCAAATGTAATAACAAACACTAGATTTATACTCCTTATGGAAGCAGCTAAAAGCGTAGACAAAATATATAAGAAGCTGTTCTCAAAACATCAGACATGAGGCAGTGAAGGGCAGTGATCCCTGATATTGGGAAATAAGTGACATGGTTCCTATAGTGCCCTAGCTTATTGACTAGGCTGGGTTTTGAGTCTGTGGTATAGAGAGGAGGAAGCTGGCATAGCCCAACATTTTCCATGAATTGTGGAGGGGGTAGTCACTGACAGGAAGACTGCTATATTTCACAGAGCAGAGGACCAAAGAAGAGAAAGTTGTTCACAGAGAGAACTCCAGAGATCAACAGATGGTCTGCCTTGAGTACTCAATGGAATATTGATAAACTCTTGTGTTTGAGGACACTGAGACCAGGGCAAGGAACAATACCCACTGACATACAGGGTCAGGAATAATGCCTGACAGCCAGTGTGCAAGACCTCACAATGTACATGCCATTTGGAAAATACTTGATTTTTGTGTCAGTGCTGGACAAAAATTATCCGTAAACTAAGTGCTGCCTGTGCCTTGCCCAAAATATCTTTAAAGAAAGACCTGAAAGGATCAAGCTATTTGTAAGTAACTAAACCCTGTCCCAAATCAGAGGCAAGGATATTTTTAGGAATCTAAAAGTATCCAGCATCTGACAGGCTAAAACTGACCATGTTTGGCAGCCCATAAAAAATTATCAGGCATCCAAGAAGCAGGAAAATAAGACACGTAAGGAAGGGAAAATCAACTGAAACTGACCCAGAAATTACACAAATGATATAATTTATACATCCGAACATTCAAATAGTTGTTATAACTATTATCAGTATATGCAAGAAATTATAGGGCAGAATGAGCATGTTAAATAGAGACATGCAAGTGGTATGTAAGACCTAAACCAAACTTCGCATGACAAAAGCAATGACTAAAATAAGAAATCTGGTCTATGATTCCTGAATGGAATTAAAGGCATATAGACAGTGCAGAAAAAAAGGTTGATGAACCTAAAGACATAACAATGGAAATCGTCTGAAATGAAACACACAGACAAAATATGCCTGCAAACCATCCAACATACATGTAATTGTATCTCCAAGGAACACAGACAAGAAAACTAATTTGAGTAAAGAATGAAACTAATTTGAATTTATAGTTGGTAAGTTTGATGCAAACTAAAAATATATAGTTCCAGTAAGGTCAATGAACTTCAAGGACAGGAAATATGATGAAAACTACACCAAGGCACCCCACAATCAAATTGCTTTCATCCAGGGAAAGGGAGGGAAAAGATTTCTCATCAGAACCAATGCAATCTAGAATACCGTAGGATAACATTTTTTAAGTACCTAAAGTAAGCAACCATTATGATCTGGGGTTAGGCAAACATTTCTTAGCTACACCACCAACAATATGATTCTTTACAATAAAAACATATGATTGGATTTTATCACACTAAAACTTTTGCTTTTCCACGAACATAGACTTTGAAATCACAAGACTGAGACTGGGAGAATATATTTACCAATCATCTCTGTGAAATGGGACTTATATGTAGAACACATGGGCAATCCGCAAGATTCAATATTCTGAAACTAAATAATCCAAAAAAAGGCAAACGATTTGAGAAGACACATTACCAAAAAAGATATATGTACAGCAGATACACACATGAAAATGTGTTCAGCATCATGAGGGGAAATGCAAATATAAACTTCAATGAGATAAATGAGACACAATGAGATCAACTACTACTTCATGCATACAAGATGTCTAAAATCAAAAGACAGGGCTCTGAAGTGTTAGCTAGCATATGAAAGAACTGGAATTCTCACACACTGCTGATGAGAATGTAAAAGTGATAAAACTACCAGGGCAAACAGTTTGACAATATCCTAAAAAGCTGAACATGTAACCTATTCTATGACTCAGACAAATCTGCTCTCAAATATTTTCCCTAGAGGGATCAAAGTATACGATCATACAAATTCAAAAAAAAAAGACAGAAAGAAAGAACAGAGAAGAAAAGAAATGAAAAGAAAAGAAACGAAAAGAAAAGAAAAAATGAATGTTTATAGAAGCTTTTTTTTCAATAGGCTAAGGAGCACTTGGTGCCTCAGTTGGTAGATTTCTTGATTTCTGCTTGGGTCATTATCCCAGGGTCGTGATATTGAGACTCACATTGAGCTCCACACTATGCATGGAGGCTGCTTAAGATTCTTTTTCTCTTTCCCTCTGCTCTCTCTTTCTCTTTCTCTCTCCCTCCCCCTCTCCCTCTCCCTCTCTATCTCCCTCTCCCTCTCCATCTCCCTTTCCCTATATCTCCCCCACCTCTCCTCTCACCCTCCCCTCTCCTTCTCACTCCCTCTCTCTCAATCTCTCTCTCTCTCATAAAAAGAAATAAATACGCCACGTGTGGAAATAATACAAATGTCCACTGACATGTGAACGGATAAACAAAGTAGTAACAGACTATTGATACACACAACACTATGGATAATATTCAAAATACTAAGTGAAGTAAGTCAACTCCCTACTCCTAAATAATAAGGAGCATGTCTATATAATTTTATTTGTATAGTATTCTAGAAAATCAAGATAATATGTAGGGACAGAAAACAGACCACAGTTTGCCTAGGATGGGAATTGGGAAGACGTGGGGGCGGAGGGATATATAAGGGATACAAGGACATTTTCGTGGTGACAGACATATTCTTTTCCTTGTTATGTATACATTGGTGGATATGTGACCAAAATTTACCAAATTATGTAATTGTATCTATTAGCATTAGTATTAGTATTAATTATTAATTATTAATTAAGTAATTTATTTATTAGGGCTTTTTTTTTCAGAGAGAGAGATGAAGCGTTCATTACGGGGGGAGAGAGGCAAGGGAGAAAGTGAGAATCTGAAGCAGACTCCATGCTTAGCATGGAGCCCAATAAAGGGCTTAATCGAACCTGGGATCATGACCTGAGCCAAAATTAAGAGTCTGATGCTCAAGTGACAGCCATCCAGGTGCTCCACCAATTACGTACTTTCAATATGTACAGTTTGTGTATATCAGTTAGACATTAATGAAGTTGTTAAAAACAAACAAACAAACAAACAAACAAACAAAACATGATTGGATATTGTGTCTTTTGACCTCTGGGGCTGCTATTTCAAACCTGGTCCACCAGCATCTACTGATTCTCGGAATCCCCAGTATCTTTCATACACTCACATAAGTTCTTCAAAATAAATGTAACTTGGGAAAAGTGGAAATCCCCTGGCAGTTATCACGTGTATCAATTATAAGTGTCACAACACTTAGAACTATGATCCATACATGAGATGGGTGATATAGCACATGTTTGCTTTCGACAACTTGGAGCTGGTTGAGTCCCAGCACCCCATTACCCTTGTACACTTGTTAATTACTTGTTTACCAGTTAATTGGTCCTCTGCCTCCTTATACTGTATAAAAAGGGGCTTGGTCTGTCTTGCTCACTTCTGTGTTTATAATGGTCCAGAACCAGGCTGGAACGCTGGCAGAAAAACCAGTGGCGCTCGGAGATCTTCTTTGGATTGCAGATCTTGTGGAATGGCGGGCTCAGGAGACCCTGTTTCTCCAAACGTCTGAGCGCTGAATGTAAGTGGGGCAGGAAATTTACAGTCATCAGCTGCCATATCTGTGGGGGATTTCCTGCACACAGAAAACAAAGGGGGAAAAACCAGGAGGTGGGGTCTCTAAAATAGAGACCAGAGTTCGTTTTAGTCCCACTGGCCGTCTTTGGTGCAGTATTTTATTCACTTCTCCAACATTGTCCCATTTTATGTCTTTTAAGAAGATTTTTAGTAGGTATCACCTTTCAGTTTTTTAGGTTGGTACCCTCAGAAGGCTAAGATGCCTGCAGCAGTTTGGTGAGCAACAGTGTTTTCAATAAAATGTATTCTGGTATTCAGTATACAGGGGCCAATGGGTACAAGTAAAATTATGGAGAAGAGGGGCCCTGCCAGGGCAGGAAGCCAGGATCCCAATTCGTGAGATCTCATTTGTTCCATTGATGGTTACTTTCCCCTTGTCTAAGGTGAATCATTATTATTATTATTATTATTATTATTATTATTATTATTATTATTATTATTATTATTATTATTATTATTATTATTAGTTCCTTACCCTTAGTTGGGAGTATTTCTGACTGGTTTAAAAAATAGCAACATTCCTACCCCGAAAATTTTCAATTCCCTCCATTTTCTGAAGTGAGGAGGTCGGGGGCTTGTCTATTTTGGGGGGTTACTGCCACCAGAGAGTTTATTTGGTTTTGTAAAGTTACCAGAGACTCGGCCACCCGTTCCATGTCTTCATTTAGCTCTTGAGATAGTCTATGGTACAGTCCTATGCATAAACCTATGCCCCCTTATCCAGTTCCTATTCCTGTCACAATTCCTGAGCCTATCAGAATGGGTAGCAGGACTGCCCGTTTAGCCTGAGACTTGGGGCTAAAGGTTGTTAGGAACTGATCTTCAGTGTATACAAATATCTCTGGGGTCCGATATATGGAATAACATTTCGGAGTCCAGTTGGCCTCTAAGCATCGATAGGCCGAATTAGAACACAGATAGAACACCCCAAGGGTTCAACATAGGGTGTAGTCCTCATTAAGGTTCTATATCTTCCTCATACAGAGGGAATTCAGGGACTGTACGGATGAGGTTGTTGGCATTGGGAGATGGACCATAGTGGCCAGGGGTCCAATTAAGACAGAGGTGTTGGTTTTGAGGTTTTCAGGAGCTTCCTAGGTCAAACGGATCAGAGTAGCTACGTAAGTCCTCTGGCTGAGGGGCAAGCACATCCAGCAGGTTTGCATGTGATTATCTATCTTATGGAGGACTAGTAGAGCAGTGTTGGCCCAATGCTGGAGTGGGGCATTGGTAGGCATCTGATTGACGGCTGAAGTTTCAAAGGTTGGTAGGCTGCTGGCAGAGTGGTCGCCTTTATGGCTTGTATTACCCTATCCTGGGTATGCTTTACAAATTTTTGAAGGGCCCTGTAGTGCAGCCCTCCCCTGTTTGAGATTCCCCATTGAGGAAGGTAAGTGTAGCCAGCTCGCTTCCCTCTCTGGAGGCCCTTGTTGTGACTTGGGTTACTGATAGTTTTGGTTATATCCTCGGTCCAATACTTAGCATTTGGGGCACCAGGTGACTGACAGAGAGTGGATGTTTTTCACATGTAGCAATCTTTGTGGAGGGAGGGAAAGGTGCTGAACCCCCTGGACCCCCTTATTGTCCTATGACAATTGTGGGGGCAAAGTGGATAAGCGGCAGTTGTGAGAGTGAGAGCAGTTATCATAATATACAGACAATACTTGGTAACCCTCCCATCCAGAGGAGGTATGTGAGGACCAGGATGCATCTTTTGCACCATATCGAGCTTGTTGGCACGGTCTCTATCAGCCCTACAGTAAGAAGTAAGACCAGGCTTATGACACCAGTAGGGGGCAAGGGTTGGCAGAGTTGCATTCAAACCCCTGGGCTTGGTTCACGCATTGATTCCTCAAGCTTCTGCTGTGTGCAGGCCAGCCATCTACCACGGAGTGGCTGGAGCAGGGCTGGACATCTCAGGGGTCAGTACCCTTTGAGGGTCAGTTTTAACGGGATGGCTGGATCTGGATCATTTCGCCAGGTTGTGGGTTCTTCTTAGTTGGACCACTTAACTGTGGAGTGATGGACCCATGGGGTGACACCTGAAGTTCTGGGGGCTATAGGAGTTGTTAGAATAACAGTGTGAGGCCCAGTCCACCATGGTATAAGAGGTTCCTTCTTCCAATCTTTGATCCACACAGAGTCTCCTGGCTGAAAGAAGTGAACGGGGTCCCTAAGGAAATTGTGACCCTCTCTATGGTGTATCTCTAACTTGTTTAGGACTGCCCCCAATTTCTGGAGCTTTTAGCTTATTTCCTTGTCTGCAATCTGGTGTAGGTCTCCTGGGAGCTTTCCTAAATGTGTGTGTGTGCGTGGGGGTGGGGGGAGGATCGCCCATATAATAACTCAAAAGGGGAGAATCCCAGTGCCCCAGGCGGGCATTGGGCACACAGGAGGACCAGCGGAAGCAAATCTGGCCATGGGGGTTAGTCTCTTGGTGGAACTTGGCCAGGGTTTCCTTGAAGGTACAGTTCATCTGCTCTACCTTTCCCTGAGCCCTGGGGACGTTAAGCAGTGTGCAGTTTCCAGGCAATGTTAAGGGACATTGTTAGGGTTCGTATAATGTCCGCTCCAAATGCAGGTCCATTATTACTGTGTGTGGTTAAGCCCAATCTCCCATAGAAGAGCTTTGGCCACCTCGTGACTTCATTCCATTCTGGTCTGGAATGCTTGGACCCATCCCAAATTGGTGCAGATTATTACAAGGAGGTACCTCAACCCTTTATTTGGTTGTATGTTGGTAAAGTCCACCCCTAAATCCATCCTTTGTGAGCCAGGCAGGGGCCGTGGGGCCGAGCAAGCATTGTTTTTGGCACACGTTACACATTATTCACTGACAACCTGGCATAATGCCGGCAGCTGGCTGATATTGTAGTTCTTTTTGAGGAGGACCTCTAGAGCAGTTTTCCCTAAGAGGGTGAGTTAGTTATCTTCCTTCACTAGGTGCTTTCACATAGATGACGGGACAAGACTCACCATCCGTCTTTGCTTAGTGTGCCCAAATCTGTCGAGGCCCAACTTCTTTCTTCACTTGTGTACATGGGTGTGGAGGCTTTCTTCTGGGGCACAAGAGTCAGAGTATAGGTAGGAGCTTCACCTAGGTCACCTCAGGCAGGCACTCTGGCTATTTTGTCGGCAAGGTGATTACCTTGATTTATGGGGTCATCTCATTTCTGAGGTCCCTTACGGTGTAGGATAGCTACTTTGTCTGGTAGCCATATGGTCTCAAGAAGCTGTATTTCTTCCTCGTTTTTGATAGTTTTCTCTGAAGCGGTAAGGAGGCCTTTTCCTTTATAGATGGCCCCATGTACATGCACAGTAGCAAAGCCATATGGGGAATCAATGTAGATGTTAACTCATTTACCTTTGCTGAGGATGATGGCTCAGGTTAAGGCGTACTGAGTCCAGCCTATTGTGCCGAACATCCTTCCGACAAGGCCATGGCTGTCCGATCTTCCGTGGCTGTGATGACCGCATACCCTGCTCTTTGGCTGCACTCCTCTAAATAGCTGCTCCCATCGCTGAACAGGGTAATCCCTGGGCTTGTTATACCCTGGTCTTGGAGGTCTGGGAAGCTGGCGTAGACTTCATCCACTACTCCAGAACACTCATGGTCAGGTTCTCCCTCCTCTGTGGGAAGGAACGTGGCCAGGTTTAGTGTTCTTACACTGTTTCGAGAGTGAGCCTTGGGTTGTCATATAGAAGGCCTTGGGATTGTGTCAGCTGAGAAATGGAGAGGAAATGATATCCTTGGGTGCTTGTGAGCCACACGACTGTGTGTGGGACCTTAACATTAAATGTTTGGCTCAGTGTGAGCTTGTCTGCATCCTTGATGAGCAGGACTGTGGCTCTGAAGTCTGAGGCACAGGGGCCATCCTGCAGCCACAGGATCAAGTTTTTGTTTTGTTTTGTTTTTTTGGTTTTTTTTTTTTTTGGCAGTTAGAACACTGGCCATTGCCGAGGCACCATGCTCTGAGTGAGCACTCCTTTTTGTGTGTGAAGAAGTTAAAGGGTCTGTCTATGTCAGGCAAACCAAGGGCTGGGGCTTGTCCCAGAGCCAACTTTATTTCTGTGAAAGCAGCCTTCACCCCCTCAGTCCATGCGAGGAGCTCCCAGTTTGTTCCTCCCAACTGGTCATAGAGGAACCTCATTATGGCTGAGAATCTGAGGATTCCCAATGCGACAGAACCCTCTGGCCCCTAAACATTTACACAAGCCTTGTTTTGTTTGGGGCTGTGGCAGTGTGGTGCCACACTTTCCTCTTTCCCGTCATTCTCTTTTTCTTTTTGTGAGGAGGAAGCCTAAGTATTGGCCCTGCTGCTGACGAATCTGTGCCTTTTTCCAAGAGGCCTGGTACCCCAAGTAGGATCAGAGCTGTAGGAGGGCCTGTGTACCTTTCATATAGTTTTCCTGGGTGTCACTGGAAAGGAGGTCTTCTACATATTGCAGAAGGACATACCCTGCGGTTTCTTTCGGAAAGTCAGCGAGATCTGAACCTAGGGCTTCCCGCAGAAGAATGGGCGAGTTGTTGAAACCTTGGGAAAGTAGTGTCCAGGTCAGCTGCATCTGGCGCTCTGTAACGGGCTCAGTCCATTCAAAGGCAAACAATGATTGCCTTTGCGGAGCCAGGCAGAGGCAGAAGAAAGCATCCTTTAGATCGAAGCACTCAACCCTTCTGGCTGACCATCGAATTTGGCTGAGGAGAGTATACTGAGGGTTCGGAATGACTGGGTGTAAGGAAAGAGTCACTTTGCTAATGGCCCGCAAATCCTGTACTGGTTGGTGTCCTCCTCCTGGCTTCTTGCCTGGCAAGAGTGAGGTATTCCAAACTGATTGGCACTCAGTTAGGATACATCTTTCTCTGAGCTTGGTCAGGTGCTCTTGTATGCCCATTCTAGCCTCTAGTGGAAGGGGGTACTGCCTTGGTGTCTGAGGTTGAGCTGCAGGGATCAGGTCGACAATGATTGGGACCCGATTCCAAGCTACTTCAGGTGGATTATCATCAACCCATAGGGAGGGGAACGTAAGCCTGAATTCTTAGGGGCGACAAGGTACGGCCTGGGCACAGAACAGTCTCCATTCTTCTTCCCTTGGCAGTGGTATGGCAATTCCAGAGTTTCCTTCTGCCTTGGGTTTAATTGGAGGCTCGTGTGTCCAGTGGGTTCAAAAGGTATCTGGGCCCCAAGTTTGGAGAGTAGAATGTGGCCCAGGAGAGGAATCGGGCAGTCAAGTAAGTAGAGGAACTCATGCCGGACCTTGTGACCCCGAAGTGCACCTTGTTGAGCTTGACAGAAGGGCTGTTGCATTGCCTGTGTCCCAGTAGCCCCAAGTATGGTTGCTGTCTTTTTTCCTATGGGCGCTACCAGGGAAGTAACCAAGGAGTATTCAGCCCCAGTTGAAAAGTATTTCAACCATGAAAGTTATTGTTCAACCCTCCACCTCATTTCAGGTGTGGGTTCATGGGGGCCAAGAAAGAAAGAGTCCGGTCCACCTCAGTCCAATTCTACCCTGGCCAGATCAAGAAGGTTCTCACCTCGAGGTTCCTCGAGGTTCCTGGCTGGGTTTTGAGGTCCCCACGAATTCGGACATTCTTACAGTTTCCCTTGCCTTTGTAGTATGCACACTCGTCCCTTGCTAAGGGGGCTATGGGCTACCCCCCTTTTTGTGGTTGGAGTTTTTCGATGCTGCTAAAAAACAGCAGCATCTGTTCTTTAGTTCTGCTGTGAGAAAGGTGGCCTTCTTTTTTAGTCTTCGCTTCTCTTTCAGCTGCAAATTTCTGTTGGTGAAAACTGTATTGACGACCTCTAAAAGCTGAGTGATATTCATCTGGCAAAGCCCTCCAACTTCTGGAGGTTTCGTCGGATATCTGGGGCAGCCGGTGCCACAAAAAAGGTATTTACCATCTGTTGACTTTCTGGTGCCACGGGGTCAAACGGGACGTATACATGGTACGCTTCACAGAATCTTTCATAGCAGTCTCCGGGAGACTCCCCAGGGTGCTGCGTGACTCATGATATTTTAGTCATGTTCATGGGATTGTTGACTCCAGCTCAGACTCCCTGAAGAAGGGCTTCCTGGTATCCTCAGACGTGGCCCTGTCCTCCTTCTGTGGTGAAATCCCATGTTGGGTGTTCTTCAGGCATGCAGCTTGAGCCCAGACAGCACGGTCATTGATTCCTGGAGTTGTGTGATCTTCTAGGTACTGTCATGTTTCTGTCATCCTTATTTTTAATTCAACAAAGTATGGAGTAACTGTTGACAATCTTCCCAAGTCTGTCAGTAGGTCTGGAAGAGGGACTCCATCAAGTCGACCATTGCTTGTGGCTTTTCGGAGTATGGTGGAGTGTTGTGTTTCCAATTGAGGAGGTTGGTTGTAGAGAAAGGTAGATAACTCATCATGGAATGGCTTGTCTGGACTCGGTCCATCCTTATTCTGTCTTTCAGGCTCTCTCGTCTCCTTTACATGCATTCGGAGAGTTTTAGGTCTGGGTCTGAGGCGCAGTCTGGCTGCTGGCCCATGTTGGGGTGGGTTTTCTGGGTCTGAGAGTGGCGGGGAGATGGGCGGCACTGACTGCAGTGGCATCTGCACTGACTCTGGCTATGGCTGGAGAGACAGATGCAGGAGGAGTTTCAAGCTCCGGGGAAGGGGAGAGAGCTTGAAGAGTCATGAGGGGGTGGAAAGACAATATCTTCCTCCATATCTCCTTCAAATATTAGAGGAGCAGTGGGTCGCTTCTTTGGATCCCTGGATGTGCCTCCATAAAGTGGCTAAAACCTTTGCCTGGCTCTGTTTGCTAATGATGAATCACCTTCAAGGCAGTAGATTTGGGGCAATTTCAAGTAAGGAGTCGATGTACGGAAATTGATCAGGGTGGCCTGGGTTCCCAGTGACTATTAGCCAAACCTGCTGCACTATTTGAGCATCTAACGTCACTTCTGGAGGCCATCCTACATTGAATGTGGACCATTCTAGTTCACAAAATTTCGTTAACTTCCCGGGTGTCGTTGCCACCCCATGGTAACCTGAAAACCCCTTTTAACATTTTTTGACCAGGACCTCTAAAATTGTAGGCTTACTCTGTTTTCATCCCATTATTAATTTATTTCTCAATTTGGTGTCACAAAGACGGACAAAGTTAGGATATACCGCCAGATGAGAGGACTATTCAGATACTCCTCTGGTCGCATTCCTGAGGGAAAGTTTAGGTGAAGTTTGACTATAGTGGACTCGGCTTTGTGACTTGTGATGGGAATCTGATCCGATACCGCCCTCGACTTTATACTCTCACAATGACACAGGGGAGCCCATTCAGACTCCATAGACTTTTGGGGTCCTTAATGGTGCCCGTCCATGAAGCCACAAACTCTATCTCGACTGGCAACCCTGGCTTAGATGAACATCCTCTCTCTCTCTCTCTCTCTCTCTCTCTCTCTCTCTCTCTCTCTCTCTCTCTCTCTCACACACACACACACACACACACACACACACATGCACACCAGAGTCCATTACATTTCCTTCCACAAAATTTTCTACTTGGGACACCTATTAAGTCCTCTGGGGATTGACCATGTCCCCCTTCTGCTCTTTTGTGTATGCCTGACACTTCGGGGCTTCGGCCTTATCAGTTCCATGGAGCAGGACCTGCCTAAGACAACGGAGAAGTAGGCTGAGGAAATTCAGGCAGAGCATGCACTTTCTCCCTTGTGAGCCTTTGCTTTGCCACCACCTCGGCGTTCTCCCAAACCGGGGGCAACAATGGGCCAGTGCGGTTGTGTTTCTTGTTCAACAATCTAGTATGTTATGGAACCAGGCTGGAACACTGGAGGAAACACCAAGTGGCACTCAGAGAGTTTGGTCAGACAGTTTGGCTCTCCAACGTTGAGCGTAGAGTCAAGTGGGGAGGGTATTTTATAGTCGTCAGCTTCCATATCTGTGGGGGTTTTCGCACATGCACCAAACAAAGGAAGAAGAACCCAGAAGCGAGGTCTCTAAGCTAGAGACCAGAGTCTGTTTGAGTCCCGCTGACCATCTTTGGAGTACTTTATTCACTTCTCCAATAATAGTAGAGCTCTAAATACCACATAGTATATGCTCATTAAATCTATATTAAGTGAATGAGTTCTATTGCTTCTGTATCGGACATATAACAAGATTTTTGACAATCTATATGGTAAGAGTCCCCAGACCATCACATTATACGGATTTCAAGGTTGTCTAGTCTCCACACTATATTAAGGTTTGGTTACAACCACCATAAGCTAACCCTACAACCTCACATCCTGGATCATATAATGCCCCTGTCTCCTCCTCATTCACAATCTTTTGCAACTGAGTGCAGACCATTCCATCATGTGGTCTTGGTTCAGAAAAACCAAATTCCTCCGTTTCTCTCAGTCAGACAGAATGAAATCTGACTGTGAACGTCTGCCAGTAATGTTGCAATAGAGATGAAGAAGATCAATTCAACTGGACTCCCTGAGCTGATCCCTAGAATCTCTTTAGGGCATGAGTACAGTTAAATAGAAATGCTGCACTCAGACATATGTCTGCTGCTTATCCAAGGAACAAAAAGCAAGCATTTAAAAAAGTAAGCCGTTTCCCTGCAGAACAGCTTAATCAGGGAGAGTGAGTGGTGCAAAGTGGGAGAAGAATTCTTCTCTAGGGCCTTAACCATTGCAGAGACAGTTCACCCAATGGGTGTATAACAGAAACATGAAACCTGAGAGCTGCCATTGTTGGGTAACAATGTTCTCTAACTGTGCCTTATGCATTGACATGATGATCCAAGGGAGACAAGCACTAATTATAAGTGGCATAGATGTGGACAATTTCTATATGCTTCAACACCTCTTTGTAATAATTAGTCCTGTCTGCTCTTTGCACGCGAACATTCCGTTGTTGGTCATTTTCCCCAAGAAAGAATTGGTCCCCTGTGTTTCAGTGGGCTTGTAAACTTAGCCTTCCTGAATAGCGTTGGAGACAGCCAAAGGGCATCTCTTGGTACCTGTTGTTTCATTTTGTTTGATAGTTATGGACCTACCCCGATACAAGGATTCGGAATTTTCTTAGTATGACTTAAGACTGAATTGGAAGCCCATTTTCTGTATTCCATTCAACTTAACAAAGAGAGTATTGCATGTCAGACATTGTGAAACATATAACTGAAGGAATATTACTTCCCAAAGTTTGACCCTCAAAATCAGTCACCTTACTAATGATGCCTTGTTTTTTGGAAGGTCATGAAGGTGTGGATCAAGGCAAGAATGGATTAAAATTAAAATGGAACCAATAAGAAAATATAAAAGTACATTTACCCTTAGTTCGGATAACCAATAATTCATGAAATGGTGTTTATTTCATTTCTTTATATGTATGTTTATGTGTATGTGTATGCTTATACTGGGCTGTGGCGAAATATGTGTTCCTTACAGTAGATTGGGCATAAAATATTTGAAAGACGCTGTGCTCATGCACCTTATCAAGCTGCCTGGTGCTTCTGTAGCTTGGGTTCTTGATAGGGCTTAGGTGCATCCGCTTCATGCACTTGCATGAAATTTGGAAGATATGATGGCTAATTTTATGTGTCAACTTTACTGGGCCACAGAGGTCCAGATGCTTGGTGAAACGTTTTTCTGGTGTTTTGTGATGGGAAATACTTGAGTCTGTACAGTGAGTAAAACAGATTATTTTCCTAATGTAAGTGGGCCTTATGTAATCAGTGAGAAGGCCTGAATAGAATAAGGATGATTCTCCCAGGGATACTAGGGAATTACTCTTGCCTGTCTGAATGCCTTTAAACTGGGACATTGGCCTCTACCCCAGATTCAGACTGAAACAGCAGCTCTACCTGAGATTCAAGCCTGCCAGCCATTGGACAAGAACTATGCCATCAGATCTCGTGGTTTTCCAGCTAGCCAACACATCCTGAAGATCTTGGGACATGTCAACGTCCACATTTATGGGAGCCAATTTCTTATAAGAAATAAATAAATAAATACATACATACATACATAAAACATTCATAAATATATAAATATATTTATATTAATACATTCATATTTTATATGAATGTATTAATATAAATATAAATATATTATATATTATAATATATATTATATATATGAGAAACAGAAATTTTCTCTATTGAATCTTACTAATTCAGAAGGTGAAAAATATTATCTATTGGTTCTACAGCTGTTTTTTGTTTTTTTAACAGAATGTGGTAGACATTATTCTAAACAAAAAAATATAGCCCCCAATGTTCCATACCTTAAAGCTGACAACCCATGAATTTGAAGAGAGACCATTTCTATAGTCGTGTTGTAATATAGAGACAGATTTTCTGGATCAACCTAGTATCATCATGAACCCATGCATCGTAAACCCATGCAAAGCAGAGAGTTTTTCCTGGCTGGCCATCCCACAAGCTGAAAATGGAGACCTCAGTTGTATAACTGCAAGGAACTTAATTGTCCGAAACCCAAATAAACTCAGAAGTAGATTTCTCCAGATAAGAACCCAACCTACTGACACTTGACTCTTACCTAGTGATACCCTAGGCCCAGAACACCAGTGAGTCCACCTGGAAAGACCAGTGAGTCTGCTGGGGTTATTGTGGCAAGACAATTCTGCAGGGTTGTCTTTGGATTCTGGGAGTGCAGTGTACACCGCACTTAACTAACACATCTCCTGATGGCTTGAACACACAATTCCTCATATTAAGTCACTGCTTGGATATAAGATAATTTCTGCCAATATGCTACTGAAATTTGACTATTTTATTTCCACATACCTCCTACTTGGTAAATGCAATGATACCTGTAGCTTATTTCAAACTCAAGTAAAACAAAACACAAAACTCTAAAGAACGGACCGCTCCTTACCTCTTGAAACTACCTCTTCTTTTGTGTTTGATAACATTTGACTCTCCTGGTTTCTCTTATATATTCCCTCTACTAATTTTCATTCTATTCTCCTGCCTCATTTCCATTCATGAAGCATGCATTGAGCACGTACTAGGTTGTAGGCACTGTATACAAAGAACAGAGGTCTTATCTAGAACTAATAATGGACCTTGTTATCCAGGGGTTTGCCATTGTGTAAACAAATTAACTATACTGAGTTGATAACATCTGTAATAGAGGTGGATAAATATACCCTGGAATTGCAAAGAAGAAAACACATGATTCTCTAGGGCACCCAGGGAGTGCTTTACACAAATGAGAGTCACTTGACGTGAGTCTTCTAGAGAAGACATATTTCAAATCAACAGAGTAAGGAAGGGCATTGCAGGCAGGAAAAAAAAAAAGAGAGAGAGAGAGGGCAAGGCACGGAAGTTTGAAAATGTGACACATTAAAAGAGTAGCAAAGTTTCCTTTGGATGGATTTCATGTGGGAATGGGAGATTGGTAAAGAGTGAGGATTAATGTAGAAGGTGACATATGAATTGGATCCTAGAAACAGTTAACAGGAGATAGTTATGGTGCCCGAATGACGTTGATGACTACCCATTGTATTCAAATAAACCTGAAGACACTTCTTGGCTTAGATGGAACCTTGTTCATCATCTGATTAATTCCATAAGGTTAATCTAATCTTATGTTCCTCTTCTCTACCAACCATTCACTCATTTATTCATTTATTTCTTTAGTCAGAGAGGGTATGTGTGGGGTGAATATCATGAAGAATGTGAAAGTCATTATAAGACTTTGACTTTCATTTTCGATGAGAGGGAAAGTCAGTTGAGTAGTCTCACCAAATTCACATTTGACTTTGTTTTATCTATCTATCTATCTATCTATCTATCTATCTATCTATCTATCTATCTATCTATCTATCTATCTATCTATCTATCTATCTATCTATTTAATTTAAAGAGAGTGCCCGCAGCAGTTTAGAGGGAGAGAGAAACTGAGACAGAGACAGAGAGACAGACAGAGAGAGAGAGAGATCTCAAACAGGCTCCATGCCTAATTCATGCCTAGCTCAGATCCTAATGCAGGTTCTGACCCCATGACGTCATGCTTTCTGGATCATGACCTGTGCCAAAATCAAGAGTCAGATGGCTAACCACCTGAGCCACCCAGGTGACCCTAATTTGTATGTTAAACAAATCACTCTGACTACTATCTGGGGAGCAGGTTGGAGTGGGAAGCAAGCATACAAGCAACAACAGCAACAAAATAAGGAGGTTACTATAGTAATCCTGAAATAACTTCCATCCTGAATAAGGATGGAAGAAGGGGACATAGTGAGAAAATTATGATCATGTGTACATTATAAATGTGGATATAATAGGATTGTTTGTGGTTTGAATATAAGTGATGAGAAAAACAGATATAAAAGACTCCACCAAGGTTTTTTTGTTTTGTTTTGTTTTGTTTAGTTTGTTTTTGTTTTTGTGTTTGTTTTTTTGGGCTGGACCACAGGTTGGTGGTAGTTTTAAGTTGTCTGTTAGAGATCATGGGATTTAGGGGAAACATCAGGACTTGCTATTTTCACAAGGTGATTTTGAGATGCATATCAGACATCCAAGCGGCCTTTTTTTGAATGTAGTTAGATATAGGCATCTGGAGTTTAAAGTAAGAAGTTTAGTGTGGACTCTAGGCTGGATTACTTAGCATGCGATCGCATGAGATCAGCTAGGGAGTGAGAATGGATGAGAGAGAAGACACACAAGGACTGAGCTCTGGGGTCTCTAACTCTTAAAGTACTGCAAGATGTGGAAAACCTAGCGAAGGAAACTAGACACAGTGGCCACTGAAGGAGTAGGCGAGACATGAGGAGGCTCTCGAGTCCAGGAAGCCTGGTAAGGAATGTGTTTCAAGGAAGCAGGTATCAAAATGGTCAAGTGCTGATGGGAAGTCAAATAGGATGAGGTCAAATAAATGATCATCAGGGTCACATGGGGGGGTCACTTGGTTAAGTGTCTGACTCTTGGTTTCACCTCAGGTCATGATCTCATGGTTTGTGGGTTCAAGCCCCAGGTCGGGCTCCATGCTGACGGTGTGGAGTCTGCTTAGGATTCTCTCAATGCCTCCATCTGTCTCATATCCTCCCCTGCTCACTCTCCCTTTCTTTCAAAATGAATACATACACTTGAAAAATTATTAAAATATAAATAATCACTGTGTTTTGCAAAGTGGATGTCATTGACATGTGATGAGAAGGATTTCAGTAGCACCGGGGAAAAGCCGAATGGGAGTGGATTGAACAGAGAATTGGAGTAGAATGATTGTAGACAGGGAGTAAGGCAATTCTTTCAAGGAGCGTTGTGACAAAATGAGGGAGAAAAATGAGGCAGCAGTGGGAAAGGAAGGGAGCAGGGTCAAGAGAGGGCTTTGCTTTTTCTTTCTAAAATTTGAGAAATAAAAGCATTTTTGTAATTTCCATATTGCTGATGGAAATGATGATATGGCAGAGTAGGAGAGAATTGCTGACAGAAATGTTCTTAACAGGGCAAGAGTGACTTTGGTCTAGTGTCCAAAAGATAATTGGCTCAGAGAGGAAAGAACAGATCCTTCATATGAATGTTGGTGAGAGCAGAGCACAAGGAAATAGATGTAGATGGAATGGTAGATGCGATAGGTGATTTTTCAAATTCTCTTTTCAGTGACCTGGTTTTCTCAGTGTGGTAATAGGCAAAGTTATAAGACCAGAGTGAAGAAGGGTTGGGAACAGTTGGAAGTTTGCGGAGAAGGAAGTTGTGAACTAGAGGTCTAGGTGTGTGAGAAAGTAGCCTCTGACCTCACTTGAGTCAGTGGCCATCAAGTAACTTTTGTGCTGCTTTCCTCCAATTACATAGGATGTTGCTATGTGCAGGAACTAGATTGAACTTCCTGCGGTTTCCAACTTCTTTACCTTGGCATAGGCAAGCTTTCATCTGCCTGAGAAGCCCTATCTACCCTAATCACTCATATTTCAAATTTGCCTCAAACATTACTTAGTTAATCCCACCAGTCAGAGTTAATTAGTCCCTTCTTGGAACTCTTGTGGTACCATGTGCAGTGCCCTGTTCCGTAATTTTTGACATATTGTAATAATTTGCGTCCCTGTCTCCCTAGATAATTTGGCCACTGCTTGAGGGGGTCAGTTTGATCATTGCAGTTCCTAGTATACAGTTTGACTTATGGGTAGCCTTTGTTAATTGCCAATTGAATTGAGTTGAATTGAGTCGAATTGAATTGAGTTGAATTCAATCGAATGTACTGAATTGAATTGAATTGAATGGAGAGAATTAGTAGAAAGAATTGGCAGGTAGGAGAGGCAGAGCCTCGAAAGAGTGGTGATATTTACATCAAGACTTGTCTGATCTATAAGGAGGGGAACTCCTGCTCATGAGACTGGGAAAGGTAACTGTTTCCTCACCTGTAGTGGTGGAGTGAATGGAGCCGAAACCCCAAATGAACTTCTGTAAATTGTGTCAACAATTCTTACTTCTATACTGTTTGCTTTGAGGACCTAAAGAGTTCATATATGCAGAAGGATTTTGTACATAAAAATGTGCTGCATAATGTAAGTTACTCTTTCTCACAACACTCTGTGCCAAGATAAAAGAAATTGTTGATTTTATATATTTTACTAAAGGGTAGCATGTATAACATAGGAAGAGAAGGACGGGTTGAAAAAAAAAAACAATGATGATAGTTATACTCCTCTTGTTGACCTTTCTACTCTTCAAAGTCTCTTTAGAAGATATCATAATGGTCTCTTTCAGTTACAGATGCCTCTTATTGTCTCTGAGACAATAGCCCTAATATGATCTAATTTGCTAAGGCAGGTGGTCTGGAAACAGGTGAAACTGCCAGCTCATTCTGCAGGAAGCAGCATATAAGGAGCCCGCTGATCTGACAGGCTTGTGTCACAATGCACAACTTTGGGAATTGCCTAGGCTCAGAAAAGGCCAGTTTTTTGCAACATTATAAAACTCAAGAGAACTCTCTAACACAGAGGTGATGTTCACAGTTCCACAGCAATAACATGTCTAATTCTTGATGCTGACTAGAAGTCAACCAGTTATTTTAACACAGGTTTTAACTCTTATTGGTTTCACTTCACTTTCCCTTACGTTTCAGGTTTCATAAGGGCAGGAACCATGTTCTGGGCTTCCTAATCTGTGCCCACACATGTCTACCATGGTATTTCATGGGCGCTCCATTATCATGTTATTAATTGGGTTTTTTAGTAGGTGTCAGGCAGCTTTCATGGTGACCACGTTATTGGCAGAGCATAAAGAGAGTGGCAATAGTGGTGCTTTCTCTAACATATGAACAACATGTTACTATCTTAAAATTCCTGGAATATATGTATGATGTCCTGTATGAATGATTGTGAGTTTATGACACTCATATTCTACTTCTTTTTCACAACAGTTTAAAATACCTTTATGGCAGTTTACCTTCCTTTCATTTCCTAACTTAAAATAATTTACTTCTTTGGCTTTGGACTACCTGCCTACATGCTAATAGATGCAGCACTAGAAAACATGTTTGCATTTTGATGTGTTCTTAGCAGGCTGCCTTACTTGCCATGTCTGCTGGGTGGGTTGGGTACCACTGTTATTTCTGGGAGGATCTTCTAAGATACAAGTATATTTCATGGGCAAAGTAGCATGTTGAGTCCGTCATCATTTGGAGTGAAACTCTGTCTAAGTCCAGTAGACTTGGTCCCATTGGTCACATGAAGGAATGAAAAACAGGCCACATTCGTTTTGATGTCATAACATTCTGGGACATGTAGTGATGCCCATGAAAAAAAAAAAAAGAATCACACTGGGGACTCCATTTAAGAGATGTCTCAGCAAGCAGAATCAAGATGCCAGAATGAGGAACAAAGATAAATGCTGTGTAGGTTCTAGAGGTTGGAGACATTGCTCCAGCAGAGAGAAAATTCCTTCAGGATTAAGGGAGAGGCTGGATAGTGATCTACAGGCCGCTTGTTTCCACCTCCAGGCCATGATCTTTCTACTCCCCTGCAATTCCTGCCTTCACCTCCTTAGTCCATCTATTCAATCCCAGAGTGCCACCCTTTTCTTCATGGAAATTTCTGGAGTCCCTTCTTACTCTTCTTTCTTCTCACGTTGCTCCTACCTCTGTTGTGGGCAATTTCAGAATCCTGGTAAAATTGCTCTAGCAATGTAGCTTCAGGGTTCTTTAAATTTCCTGGCTCCCACAACCTTAAGAGTCAGTTTCCTCCAGTAGCTAACTTCCGTGATGGTACTCTGAGCTCTATGATCATCCAGATGTCTCCTGCTAGAATGTCAAACTCAACGTGCCAATATCTCAGAAGATAACCTCCCCTAACCAGGTGTCTCACTACTTGACTTCACAACTTCTCTTCTTCAGCCCGATAGAGACTTGTGGTCCCTGCTTCCTCCCTCTCATTTCCCTGCATATCATCCCTTGTGGCTCCACTTCCCTTCCTAATGCAGTGTATACACCTCAGTATGTCACTTTGTGCTGGAACGTCCTAGTCCTCTGCTGCATCTGCGTTGGTGGCCTTGAAGCTTGGATGAGTCCTCCACTCTGTCAGCCCATCCTCTGTCTCACTCAGCCCAGTGAACTGTTACAGGGACTCACAGTCACTAGGGTCACTCACTCTAATTTTATGGTTGCGGATGTCAACATACCGCCAGAGCTTCTTGCCAATCTTAAGCGGTCTTCTCCCCACAGCAGCTATTCCATACCTCCATCATTACCCTCAACCTATCTTTTTCACCTTTCCCTGGGAAACGGCTCTTGTCTCATAGATAGAACGTAGATTGTAGACACCTTCAAACTCTCACTCAGACCTCATAATGACACCTTTCAACACAACTTTCAACCCCAACCCCAGTATGAGAGACAAAATGTTCCTACTCCCACTCTAGATTCATTAATTCATTCGGCAATCACTGAGATCCAACTGAGTCCTATGAAACACTGTGCTATATGCTTGGGACATTAGAGATGAGGGGGTAGACCCTAATCACAAGGAGCTTACAATTATGTAGGGGAGACAGTTATTATGGTGTAATGGTCCAAAGATGCACGGAGCATGAGGAGAGTGTGAAGGCAAAATCCATGTAACTCAGCCTTCAGGGGAAGGAGATAAAGTGTTGTAAGGGACTTTTCAGATGGGGTGGTATCTTGAACTAATCCTTAAAGTGTGAGTAGGTATTAATTAGGCAAGGTTGGAGTAGGACGGGGACAAGAGGTTCAGGCATTACACAGTAGAGAAAAATCACACTGAATATAGGGAGAGGGTATAAGTAAAAATTGGAAATTGAGTCCTTCCAATTCTTGACTGTGTCCTACGCTTTGCGAAGAGGTCATCTCACAAAGAACCTCAAACGAGCACATGTTCCCAAAATTTCCTTCTCCTTTTTTTATTCTTTATCCTAGTGTAATTCCTCTCATTTCCTCACCAGTATGATTCAATTAGTAACTCACTTCTGTGGATACTATGGCAACCACATTTCCTCTATGCCGCACCCTTCTGTATCTTTGTTTGGCATCAGTGGAGCCTCATGATGGATCTCATATCTCTACTCCCCTTAGAGTGGACTTTGTAACATGCAAAAGTTATTCCATCACTGCCTTCCAAGCTGTGGTTCCCCCACACTCCAGCATGAGAGAAAACACCTTTCCCATCCGCACCCTGCCCCCACCTTTGCATCCTTACTTGTCCTGGGCCAATTGTTCATGCCCTTAGACACTCTCATGATCAACTATCAGCAAATTCCTTAATATGCCCTATTGTTTTATGCCTAGATGTCTTCCCCATCAACATGGGTATGTTTTGATGCAGCGTCTTAATTGGTACATATTTTAAGGCAGGCTAAAATAATTATCAAATATCTAACCTATTCTCTTTTTTTTTTTTTTTTTTATTTCCCGGATAACAACGGTAATAGATTCTCTTTTTTTACATTTTTAATTTTCTATTATTGAAGTATAGATTACATAGAGTGTTATTTTAGTTTCAGGTGTATAAAATAGCGATTTGATAATTCTATACATTATTCAGTGCTCTCCGTGGTAAGTGTAATCACCATTTTTCACCATATAGTGTTGTTATAATATCAACTATATTTCCTGTGCTGTACTTTTCATCTCTGTCAGTTATGTATTTTATGACAGGAAGTTTGTAACTCTTAGTCACCTTTCCCTATCTTACACACCCCACCCACTTCTCTTCTTGTAACCACAAGTTTGTTCTCTGTATTGAAGAATCTGTCTTTTCTTTTTCTGTTTTGTTTTTTAGCTTCTACATAAAAGTGAAATTATATGGTATTTCCTTTTATCGTTATAATCCCACGTGGCATAATACCCTCTAGGTTCACACATGTTGTTGCAAACGGCAAGGTTTATTCCCTTTTTTTTTAATTAAAATATATTCCATTATATGGACACTACATTTCTTTATGAATTCATCTGTTGACAGACTCTTGGGCTGCTTCCATAGCTGGGCTATCATAAATAATGCTTTAATAAACACAGAGGTGCATGCCTCTTTCCAAATTGGGGTTTACCTTTTCTTTGGGTAAATACCCAGGAGTGGAATTATTGGATGATATAGTACTTCTGAGTTAATTTCTTGAGGAACCTGCATTCTGTTTCCTAGAGTGGCTGCACCTATTTACATTCCCACCAAGAGTGCATTGGTGTTACTTTTTCTCTTACCTTCTCACTAATACTTGTTATTTCTTGTCTTGTTGATACTAGGCATTCTGTCAGGTGTGAATTGATGTGTCATTGTGGTTTTGATTGAGGTTTCTCTGATTAGTGATGTTGAGCATCTTTAATGTGTCTGGTGATGTAGTAGACACTCTTAATTCATCCCTTTCTCCTTCCCTTTTGATTCTTTCCAGGGTGATGATGACACTGATGATGTTATCTGACAGCTTAACTCACCATTTTAATCTTCTATCAAAGGTCATACATTACTTCAAGTGTCCTGCTTTCCTGCTTTAAGTTACGTTGTTTCCAATGCGTTACATGACGTCCCTTTCACAAGTCTTCCTAGGGCTCCCCGACTCACCTTTTATTACTACCCACCGTCACTCATACTCTTAGAAAGTTGCTCTAGTTACTTATCCTGATCCAACACTCTATTTCTATGCCCCGACTCTAGTCTCTATACACACTTCAATTGACACCTCTTACACATAATTTTTTTCCTAATGTTTATTTATTTATTTATTTATTTATTTATTTATTTATTTATTTATTTATTTTTATTTTTTGAGAAGAGAGAGACAGAGCATCAGTGGGTGAGAGGCAGAGAGACAAGGAGATGTAGAATCCGAAGTAGCCTCCAGCTCTCAGCTGTCAGTGCAGAGTCCTACATGGATCTTGAACTCACAAGCTGTGAGATAATGGCCCAAGTTGAAGTCGGCCCCTTTCCCAACTGAGCCACCCAGGTGCCCCAACACATCTTACACTTTCATGTCTCCAATAGGACTTAATATTTCTATGGACCAGGACCATCCATTCATTAAGTTCTAGCACCTCCTACAGTTTGGGAATAAAATAGACACTCAATAAATTGATGCTCAATTGACAAATAAAGGAAGGAATGGGTCCGAAGACAAAGGGCTCAATAAAGACTTTTGTTCCTATGAATTCAACACAGAGTAACACTAGAGCATTTGAATTCAACTGGAGGGTCCTTTAGTCAATCGTGGAAGAAATTACCATATTCTAAGAGTTGTAAGCTGAGAGAGAAAGATTTTTTTGAAGAAATATGAAAGGTAGTTTAATTTCCTAAGAGGCCAAGCCTTGAAAGCTTATCTATAAGAACTATATAATGTAAGATGATTCTGGATCATGAAGAAACTCAAGTGCAGTGAGAGCCGTGACAACATGGGGAACACACAGTAAGGACAACAGTAGTCCCGGAAGTGCTGTCCTGTGTGAGAAAAGAGAGTTTAGTGACCCTGTATGGAGGGAGAGGATACAGGGTGGGCAGAGTAGGGAGGGGAGGAAGTTGGGATCCAAACTGCAATATTGAAATATCAGAGGAGTGTTATGGTCACATTCATAAACTTCCCTATACGTATCCTAAGGAAACCTTTTTTTTTTTCCTTTAATGAGCTTTTTAAAGGTAATATACACATGGTAAAAATTCATATAGTAGCAAAACAAGTTATTCGATGAAAGGAAATCTATGTCTTCGCTAGGCCTCCATTATTCTTCCCCAGAAGAAGACCACTTTTAACAGTTTGTAGGGTTTTTTCCAGAATCTCAAGTATATCATATGCATATCTCACATGAAAAAAATATATATATAGCTGGTACCAAGATATTATCTACACCTCTCTATTTTATAGGTACATGATTTTTGTGATTTGAAAAGGTTTGACATGAGATTTGCCCTGTGAAAAATTAATGTGTCTGGTCCAATGGGACATTATTTTTTAAATATACATCATGGTATTTCCTACCCTGGTTGCATTCAAGGTATTTAATCTGTCCCCTGTTTATGTGTGTTTAATTTGTTTGTAGTCTACGAGTATAGAAAACAATGCTGCCGTGAAAGTCCTTGTGCATATGTTTGCCTGCCAGAGTCCAGCAGAGTGTGGGTGGTGCCTCGAAAATCTTACCTGGAAGGAGTTTAATGGAGGAACTATGAACACAGGTGCTGGTGAGATAAACGGGCTCAAAACTACGTGGTTGAGTCCTTGGGGACTAGCAAGAGAAGACTTCACCTCTCCCAGGTATCAGGGGACAAGGAAAGGACAAGTGTTACTAGAAGCCAATGAGCCCACGGCTGGGAGAGAAGCCACCTAACAGGAGATGTGGCCATAGACTGAGGAATAAGCCACTGCCAAAATTCCAGAGTTCAGAGTACATATAATGACTGCTTTTCTTTTGCTCTCTGGCTACCTATTAGTATACCTGCCAACTATGGATGGAAGCCAGACGACAAGAAAGCCTCAACGATGCAGTCCATAGACGTGAGCTTACTGGCAGGCATAGGATGATCAAAAATATATCTGCAAGGATGAATGGAGGATTAGCAGTCCCTGGCTTAATATTGTTTGACTTATAGTTATTGGACCTTACAATGGTGTGAAAATGATAGCATTGTTTACAAATTGTACTTTGAATAACACCTGGCTGGCTCAGTCGTGTAAGCATCTGACTTAGTTCATGTCAAGATCTCAAGGCTCGTGAGTTCAAGCCTGCCTCAGGCTATGCTGACAACTTGCATCCTGGGGCTGACTTGAGATTCTGTGTGTGTGTGTCTCTCTCTCTGTCCCTCCCCTGCTCACGCTCTTTCTGTCTCTCTTTCTCTCCAAAACTTGAAATAACATTAAACATTTTCAAGGATAAATTGTACTTCAAATTGAAGTTTTGACCTCTCCCAGTGCTAATGAGAGGTGATACGACCCTCTCCTGTGATGCCTGGCAGAGCAGCCAGCCACAGCTCCCAGTCCACCACATGATCATTATGGTGAACAATCTATCTGCTTACAGCTATTCTATACTCACAGAATCGTTGTGTTTATGCTTTCAACACAGTATTCACTGAAATACATGAGAGAGTTAAACTTTAATGTAACATAGGCTGTGTGTTAGATGATGTCTCATAATTTCAGCTCATGCAACTATTTTGAACACACAAAATAGAGGCTAGACTAAACTATGATATTCAGCACATTATGTGTGTTACATGCATTTTTGGCTTAGAATAACTTCCACTCACACTGGTTTTATCTAGAGGTGACTCCATCCTAAATCAAGGAAGATTTGTAATGTAAAAATCTTGGGAAATTTCCTAGAACTGGAATTGTGGTATCAGTAGGACAGAAAGAACCTCTTCCACATCCATTCCTCCACCTCCTTCCCTTGCAGCCCAAGCAATATAAGAGGAAGTGTCATGTGGCAGCTTCTGAGAAAGTTGAGACAGCTGTGGGCCTTGTGTTCTTTATTTTTTCTTTGATGTCATTCACATGCTGCCTTGGATCCTGAACTCTAGGGCCAAACCGTTTGGATGGAAAGTGAACTGAGATTCTTCCAGCAAGAGCTGGTAGGAATTAGATTTCTATGCACTTCATAGAATACAGCTGCCCAATCAGACTTGAGCTGTATACCTCCAAAGTTCATTTACTTGGGAGAGAAATCCACTTTTACCCTGTTAAAACCATAGTTCTTCCTTGTTCTGTGTCATAGGGAAAAACCTAACCCTCATGAAGTTATACGGATAACAGGTATAAATATGTTGAGTTTTATGGATATTGTCAAGTTTGGTATTTTGAACTGAATTTTTAGTACTGAGTTTGAATTCAGCTACTCCATTCACAGCACATGTCTTAATCTTCTTGTGCCTCTGATTTCTCAGAGGGGTAGTAATATAAAGCACTTCATTTGGTTGTTATGAGGAATAATTAAATTAAAATATGTGAAATAGATCAGTGTCTGTCCAACATGCCAAACACTCAATAAATGTTAATACTGTTATTTTTACCATTATCATCTTAAACTGTCTTCCAAAGAAGAGGTCCCAGTTCGCCAATTACAATTCTGAAATGCCTCTTTCCTCTTCCGTTTTCTATAGTGTGCATTACCAATGTTTTGTCCAATAGAAGAGTAGTAGTATTTCATTTTTATTTGCAATTGCTCTCTAAAATTGTGGTGGTACGTCTTTACAGTTTTTAAAACTCATTTATGCTTGTTTTCTGGTGAACTTCCTTTTTCTTTCCTCTATTCCTTCTATTGGATTTTTGTTTTGTTTAACAGTGTGGCTTAAAAAAAAAGCAATACAAACATTATGGAAATTTGTCTTCTGTGTTTCTGTTGGTGGTGCAAATATTTCGAATAAGTTTCATTTGCCTTTATTTTATTTTTTTAATTTTTTTAACTTAATGTTTATTTTGTGAGAGAGAGAGAGAGTGCGAGCAGGGAAGGAGAAGAGAGAGAGGGAGACACAGAATCTGAAACAGACTCCTGACTCTGAGATTTCAGCAAAGAGCTAGATGCAGGGTTCCAACCCACAAACCATGAGATTGTGACTGAGTCGAATTTGGACGCTTAACCTACCAAGCCACCCAGGCACCTCACTTTATTTTTCCTTTTCCTTTTTTTTTTGTTTGGCTTTGTTTTTTCTTTACAAAATTAAAAAAATATATATTCAATATAATAAAAATGATCCTTCTCTACTATCGTTACATCTGAGCTTAATGTCCACCCCTATTTTAGAAAGATCATTGTCATTCTGGATTATAAGAATAATTCCCCCATATTTTCTCCTAGGACTTCATAGATTGACTTACATAAAAAATATCTTCTCCATTTGTAATAAAGCTGGGGAAGGCAGTGAGATAAGATTTAAAGTGATTCTGCAGATGACTGTGTTGGAGCGTTGGCAAAAATGAATGCTTTGACACATAAATCTTACCTAAGAAAGTTATATTTTCCTTTGATCCACATAAAAGATACTTCTTAAACAAAGCATGTGGGAAGCCATCCTCCTTGCAGGTATGGGGTAAGCTTGCCTCCTGGGGTTTTGTGTTTTTGTTTGTTTGTTTGTTTTGTTGTGTTTTACTCTTAGGGGGAAACGCATAGGTTGTTTATAATGAAATTTTGTATTTCCAGGTTAAGGTGCTGCCAAGTTGAGCATACTAATTTACCAGTTTATAAGACTGCCTCTCACACATCGCTTCCTGGTGGTAGGCAAGATTTCTTTCTCTGCAACCAGGGCCATACTGCCACTTGTTCACAGGTTAAGTAATGATGCCAAGACATTTTTATGCCTATGCTAATAATGACCCACCTCTGGACAAGTGCAGGCAGATACTGCCGACCTTTTAAGGCCAAGGAGGGATTGAGCCCACAGCCTTCCACTGGGCTCCACCATTGTTTCTGCTCTCTCTGTTGTATGTCAGTTGTTATCATCACGTTTGAGAACACACGCTCTAGAGTAAAACTATCTGACTATGTACTTCCATCTTGAGCTATAGGGAAACAAATAAAGTCCCCTTACCTTTTTCGTTCTTTGCTTTCTCTTTTGTGAAACGGGCATTATCACAGTGTGGAAATTCAATAATTAAATAAATAAATACGTAAGTGCTTAAAATTTCTTAGAAACAAACGCTCAGTAAATATTAAGAAGGCTTTTCCCAATAGAGAATAGAAAAATAACTTTCTTGTTTTCTCCTAGGATTTTGTAGATGCATTTTTATAAGAAAACATATAACATTAATAATATGACATAATGCAAATTAAGACATTTATAAGAAAAGTATTGAAACTTCATGAACAGTATCATTGTTACTATTATTCGAACAATGCATTTGCTTTGAAAGGTTCACTTAGTTATATACTAAATTTGCATATGCTTTGAACCTACTTCTGGATTCTCTATGACGTTTCATTCATTCAGCTGAACCACATTTGCTTTATAACATAATTTATTATCTGGTAGAACTCGCCTAATTCATATGCTACCTTTTCAGAAAAATTTTTCTGGATCAGCTTGAATATTGATATTTATACAAAAATCTTAGAACCAGCTGATCTGATTTTTAAAAATCCATATTTTATTGGGCTTGCAACAAATTTACATAGTAAGTTAGAGATAGTCGGCATTCTTACAATAATAACTTTTCCTGTTCCAACACAAGGAATGTTTATATTTAAGCTTTTTTTTTTTTAAATATCTCTCACATGAGTTTAAAGTTTTCTGAAAGGCTTATTTATATACTTCTTTCATGTTTTTTGTTAATTCCTCCCTTCCTTCCTTCCTTCCTTCCTTCCTTCCTTCCTTCCTTCCTTCCTTCCTTCCTTCCTTCCTTCCTTCCTTCCTTCCTTCCTTCCTTCCTTCCTTCCTTCCTTCCTTCCTTCCACCTCCTTCTCCTTTTACTTCTGTCATGGCAAATGGCGCCAATTCTCTGACTATATTTCTAATTATTTCTTGTTTGTATGAGAGAATGCTAAATTGTTACCTTGTGAGCCTGGATCATGTAATTTCATCAGGAAGACTCATGAAAAATCCGATCTCCTTCATCGCAGTTATGTATAATTGACACTTGTTGGAAGGAGATAAACAGAGTCAAGAGAATTTCAGTTTTTAAAGAGAAGCCCCTGAGGTGAGAGTAGCCTGAGAGAGCAATTGAAGAGGGAACAAATGTGACCCAGAAAGGAGGTCACTGAACAATGTGATTGGGATAACACCCAAAAAGCAGGTTGATTAGGAATAGCACCAAAAATAATTGTCAGATATGATCAAAGCTGTACAAGGGCAACTGAAAGTGTTAGATGTTTTCCTTAAATACAAAAACTTTTGCATTTAACAAAGAAATTAAAAAGTTAACCAAGTTACCAAGTAAGTAAAATTAAACTTCTTTTCTTGTAAACAGAAAATTCAAGGAAACCAAATTATTAAAGTAAAACATGGTAACATTAAGGAGCTTTTGGTTATTAAAAACTCCTATGTACAAATGCCAATAAAACAGACAATGAATGTTTTGGACACAATGTAAAGGACTACAACTGGTTTAAGAAAAAGCAGTAAGAGAATGAAAGCAATGCAAGTCATTTCTTTGAAAAACTAGCATAACCCCATAACTCTAACACTGGAGCAAATGAGCAAGACTTGGGGACCAGCTAGCCTGGCTGAGAGGTTTCTTGCCAACACTTACTTAGTTCTTACTCATACCAGGTGAGGTTCTGAACATTTCACAAGTACTTCATGTCATTCTCCTTAGGGCCCTATGAGTGAGGGTTTACTATTAACCTCCTTTTACACATCAGCAAAGTGAAGAAGTTCACAGGTTAAGGAACTTGTCTGCTCGCAAGGTCAACACAGGTGGCATGTGATGGAACTGAGAGGTGGCATGAAATAGTGTCCTCTAGTGCCAACTCACCCAAGTTGACATCCTGTCTCACCAGTACTAGGTGTATGATCTTCGGCACAGATTTTTTTAATGCTTTTGTGCTTTCGTTCTCATATATGTAAGACCAAGAGATGAATATAATGATCATAAAAAGAGTTTAAAACAATATCTGAAATATAGCAAACACCCCTTATATAGAATCCTATTATTACTGTTATTATTATTATTATTATTATTATTATTATTATTATTATTATTATTATATTATTATTATCATTAAAACAGGACGGGACAGAGAATACCTAAAAAGATATAATAACACATATGGAAACAATGAATTTCCTGATACCTAAAATATCAGAAAATCCAGTGATTTAATTAGGTGGTCTAAAGTGTTTTTTTTTTCTTTTTCTTATAAATTGAATTTATTTTTAAATATTTTATGGTTTTGAAACAATATCTTATTTCTTACTGAGAGAATGCAAACAGGATCAGAGAGAGAGGAATAGCATATCTGAAGTGGGCGTGATGCCTAAAGCACTGAGCCCAATGTAGGGCTTCAACCCACGAACTGCAAGATCATGACCTGAGCCAAAGTTGGATGGGCAACCAACTGAGCCACCAGGATGCCCCTATTTTTTTTTCACATATAGTGTTATATTAGTTTCAGAGTACAATATAATGATTCAGCAATTCCTTACAATACCCAGTACTCATGGCAACAAGTGCACTCCTTAATCCCCATCACATATTTCACTCACTACATCTGAACCCCCCCCACACACACACTGGTAACCAGCATGTTGTTATCTATAATTAAGTGTATGTTTCTTGATTTGTCTATTACTCTGTTTCCCCAACATTTGATCATTTGTTTAGTTTCTTAAATTTCACATATGAATGAAGTCATATGGTATCTGTCTGTCTCTGACCGACTTATTTTGCCTAGCATTATATTCCCTAGCTCCATTCATGTTGTTGCAGATGGCAAGATTTCATTATTTTACATGGCTGAGTATTATTCCCCTGTGTGTGGGTATTATACAGAATATACCACATCATATAATTATGTGTGTATAATACCACATTATAATACCACATCATGCATACTAAATCTTTATCCATTCATCATTTGATGGACACGTGGCTGTCCCATAATGCTGCCAAAATTATCAGGGTTCTTGTCTCTCTTTGAATTATCGTTTCTGGATTCTTTGGGTAAATACACAGTAGTGTGATTGCTGCAGTTGTAGTTTTCACGTTCTGAGGAACCCACTATGTTTTCCACAGTGACTGCACCAGTTTGCATTCCATATCCTCCTCAACACCTGTTGTTCATTGTGTTGCTGATTTTAGCTATTCCAAAGAGTGTGAGGTGGTATCTCATTGTCCTTTTGACTTGCAATTTCCTGATGGTAAGTGATGATAAACATCTTTTCACGTGTCTGTTGGCCATCTGGATGTCTTCATGGAGGAGTGTCTGTTAAGGTCTTCTGCCCATTTTGTAATTGGATAATTTCGTTTTTCAGTATTGAGTTTTCTAAGTTCTTTATATAGAGGATACTAATCCATTACTGGATATGTCATTTGCAAATAGCTTCTCCCATTCTGTAGGTTGCCCTTCATTTTTGTGGAGTTTTTCCTTAGCTGTGCAGAAGCTTTTTATTTGGATGCAATCCCAATAGTTTATTTTGCTTTTGTTTTTGTATTTTTGCTTTTGTCTCAGGAGATATACCTAGAAAACGTTTCTTTGGCTAATGTCAAAAAATTACTGCCTGTGTTCTCTTCTAGGATTTTTATCTCTAATCCATTTTGGATTTATTTTCATGTGTTTTGTAAGAAAGTGGTCCAGTTTCGTTCTTTTCCACATTTCTGTTCAGTTTTCCAACACCATTTGCTAAAGAAAATACCTTTTTCCCATTTTATATGCTTTCTTGCTCTGTCAAAGATGAATAGACCAGATACTTGTGGGTTTATTTCTAGGTATTCTGTTCTGTTCCATTGGTCTACGTTCCAATTTGTGCCAGTACCATGCAGTTTTGATAACTACAGCTTTGCAGTATAACTTGATATCTCGAGTTTGTGATGCCTCCAGTGTTTCTTTGTTTGTCTGTCTGTTTGTTTGCTTGTTTGTTTGTTTGTTTGCTTGCTTGCTTAAGATTGCTTTGCTCTTCAGGTTCTTTGGTGGTCCCATATAAAGTTTAGGACTGTTTGTTCTAGTTCTGTGAGAAATGCCGTTGGTGTTTTCATCGGGGTTACATTAAATATGTAGATCGCTTTGGTAACATAGACATTTTGACATTATTTGCCCTTTCAATCCATGAGCATGGAATTATCCATTTCTTGGTGTTGACTTCAGTTTCTTTCAACCTTATTTAATAGGTTTCAGAGTATAGGTTATCCACCTCTTTCTATATGTTTACCCCTAGATATCTTATTTTTTTGGTCCAATTATAAATGGGATTGTTTTCTTAATCTGTCTTTCTGCAGCTTCATTATTAGTGTATACAAATGCAAGAGATTTCTATATGTTGATTGTACCCTATGACTTTACTGAATTCGTTCTTCAGTTCTCACACTTTTGTCCGTGGAATCTTTCAGGTTTTCTACAGTAGAGTATCATGTCCTCTATAAATCGAGAACATTTTTCTTCTTCTTTATTGATTCCATTGTCTTTTACTTCTTTTTAGTGTCTAATCGCTGTGGCTAGGAGTTCTAGTACTGTGCTGAATAAAAAAGTGGTGGGAGTGGACATCCTTGTCTTGTTCCTAAGCTTATGGGAAAAGCTTTCAGGTTTTCCCCATTCAAAAAGATTTTAGCTATGAGTTTTTCATAGATGGCTTTTATTATGTTGAGGTATTTTTCCTCTAAACCTAATTTGCCGAGGGTGATTATCATGAATGGATGTTGTAGTTCTTCAAATGCTTTTCCTGCATCTGTTGAAATGATAATGTGGCTCTTCTCCTTTATCTCATTGGTGTACTGTAACGTGTTAATTGATTTGTGAATATTGGACTATACTTGCAAACTAGGAATAAATCTACCTCAATTGCGGTGAATACTTTTTTTTTATTTAATTTTTTTTCAACGTTTTTATTTATTTTTGGGACAGAGAGAGACAGACCATGAACGGGGGAGGGGCAGAGAGAGAGGGAGACACAGAATCAGAAACAGGCTCCAG